>NC_136655.1:1345956-1433456 GCF_949748355.1 Melanostigma gelatinosum | reverse complement strand
CGCTGCTCCAGCTCATAATGAATGGACAAAGAACTCATCTTTTAACGGTTTCCTTCATGTGAAGTTACGTATTAAATTCAGCAAAACCTTATATTTAAATAAAGTGAAATCGTGGTCTAAACCTCTAAAAAATAATATTAGATTTTACAGTGTATGAACATTAACTTTACTATTTTTACTCATTTAATTGTATTCATTTACTTTGTTATAAAATAACTATTTATTATTAATATAATTACTGAAATAACCTGCCAAAAAGCCAAAAATTAAACAAGAATTAAATCAAGTAAAAATGTATTCAAATAATATTTAATGCATATAATATATAAGAATATATTATTTTAGTGAGTAAAGATTTCACTCATTGTAATTTGAATAAACATCTTGTTTGAATTCAACACTCTTGTTGTAATCAAGAAAATAACATGCAGATAAAACACTGATGCAAATAATCACGAGTTGCACTTCTAAGCTTCTCCATCTGATTTGATTTAATGTCCATATGTTCCATTCACTTTACAACGTTTATCACCTTTGAATGATATTATTTTAATGCTATAAATAAACACTGAAGTCTACAGCAAAGAAAAGTATGATGGGCTCACAATAGTAGCACGCACGCACGCACACAGTGCCACCACACCCTGAGCCGAGTTGTACTCTGAAGGCTGAATAAATAACAGCGTTACCAGGATTTACTGAGTCACCCACAGAGCTCACACCTGACCAGTGACACCAGTGAGACCAGTGACACCGCTGTGATTTATTCTTGTTTGACCAGCAACAGCTTCAGCAGTGATGGAAGAAGTATTCTGGTGTTCTACTTAAAGCTCAGGTTGGAAATGTATTTTAATATATATTGAAACTCTCCGTACATCCTGACAGCAATCAATAAATCAAACGCTCTGGCTGCTTCATGTGTTAAAGCTGCATTCTCTCTAGTGTCCACCAGGGGGCGACTCCTCTGGTTGTATAGAAGTCTATAGAAAATGACTCTACTTCTCTCTTGATTTATTACCTCAGTAAACATTGTAAACATGAGTTTATGTCTCAATCTCTAGTTTCAAGTCTTCTTCAATACAGCATGATGTTCATTTAGTACATTATGGTCCATTTAGAGTCACACAGACCATAAAGCAGGGGATTCACATTTTATTGTACTTGGCTCCTCCTCCACAAAAAAACTCAAGTTGTCGACGGCCAGAAATGCCAAACTTGAGGCTTTTACACGATCGTCCACAAACCGGTGACGACGCCCACGTCCGTTTTCACGAGAGTCTTCCACAAGCTGCTCGCTCGACATTTACCAACAGCAGCCGTGTTGGTTGTCAAGCCGGCTTCACCAAATGGCAAATAAACGACACAACAGTCTGTCATTTAGTGAGCAAGAACTACGTCAGTCTTGTGTTGGGTCGGTCGGTACTGACTGCAATATGCTCGAATATGTTATTTCAAAATTCAGCTCCAGAAACATCCAAACAGAGTTCGTCGGCGTTCGTCGGTGTCGGTCGGACAGTTCAGCGTGTTTGAACAACAAACAAACCTGCTGGTGGAAACACTGAGCCTGAGGAAACATCCTGTAATATTCTGCTGACTCTGCTGGTTTGTTGTTGACACATCGGCCCTCATGAAATAAACCAAAACTGCTCCAACTGATTAGGATCATACTGGTTCCACAACAGATAAGAACGTATTATTCTGCTTTCCTCTTTGGTGGCTTTGTCTTTCTTTCTTTTTCAATTAGCCGACGACAACAGTAGAATCCTGCTTAAACATTAATGTGTGATGATAATCACACATCAACACTGAAGGAACAGCTTACAGTAACAGAGTATTTTGAATGCGTGGTATTAGTACATTGAGCTACGTACAGGATCTAAATACTTCCTCCACCCCGGCCTCAAGTACTGGATATGAGAACAAAACACCGCCCGTACAGAGCCGGTGCTTTCATGTACAGCTGGTTGCCAACAGACACGGGCCGAACAAACAGTGAATGAAAAGCCTCCGTACATACACAGATAGACAGACTTTATTTCAGACTCGTGGTCCATAGAGACAGATACATAAAAGATACAGACACAAACAATAAAAGTACATCGGCCTAGCAATGCCTTACAAAGAGACAGCTGCACCAATGTCGCCACAGCTGGGACTGGTTGTGGATCGTTATCACCTAAACATCTGCATAGTCAAAGCTGTGGAATTCAAACCTGCGTCACTGTAACAGCAACATCCACACACACACACACACACACACACACACACACACACACACACACACACACACACACACACACACACACACACACACACACACACACACACACACACACACACACACACACACACACACACACACACACACACACACACACACACACACACACACACACACACACACACACACACACACACAGAACCTGCAGAGCAACATAGCAGCACAGCCCTCAGCAGGTCTGTAAAACAAACACACCCTCTGATCCTCTGGATGAGAAAACGATCAATATTACAGTTGATCATGACAACAGTTGATGAGGATTACTCCTGACTGGGATTACAGTCAATTGGGATTGATTGGATTGGTTAGTTATGGATACAGCTGATCAGTGAATCAGGATTACATCCAATCAAGAGTGTAGTAGGTTTGGATTACAGTTGATCAGGAATGCAGACAGTTGGGATTTAAATTGATTTGGAAACAGATTCAGGGTTCGAGCTAATTATGAATCTACAGGAGCAGGATTATAACTGCTGAGTCAACTGATTCAGGATAACAGGTATTTAAGAATACGATGAATCAGACGGGGCGGCTCATTCCTGAGCAGTGACTCAGAGCAGCGGGTTCCACGATAGTAACGAGTCTTTGTGTAACTGAGACGCAAACTGATCTGCTGGATTCGTTGTAAATCCATCAGACCAGCGAGCAGACGAGACGTGTCATGACACATAAACCATACACACTAAATTACAGAAGTGATGCAACCAATAACAGGAAGGTGTGTACAGTCATGAGCCTGTGAAAGACAACCCACTGGGGTTGGGCCCTCGTTGAGGTCTCTCTGGCTCAGCAACCATTACATTGAATTCAGACACTATTTCTAGAAGGTTGTACAACTCATGGTTGACAGTTGGACATCAATATGAACCAGACTGGAACCATAGACCGTCTATAAGAAGTGGACATAGCCACCATGACATCGCCCATTGGTTTGTAGACTGCTGTTTTGAAGCCACGAGTTCGGCATTTTGGCCGTCACCATCTTGGTTTCCGGCCGTCGCCATCTTGGTTTCCGGCCGTCGCCATCTTGGTTTCCGGCCGTCGCCATCTTGGTTTTCGGCCGTCGCCATCTTGGTTTTCGGCCGTCGCCATCTTGGTTTTCGGCCGTCGCCATCTTGGTTTTCGGCCGTCGCCATCTTGGTTTTCGGGCCGTCGCCATCTTGGTTTTCGGGCCGTCGCCATCTTGGTTTTCGGGCCGTCGCCATCTTGGTTTTCGGGCCGTCGCCATCTTGGTTTTCGGCCGTCGCCATCTTGGTTTTCGGCCGTCAGCATCTTGGTTTTCGGCCGTCGCCATCTTGGTTTTCGGCCGTCGCCATCTTGGTTTTCGGCCGTCGCCATCTTGGTTTTCGGCCGTCGCCATCTTGGTTTTCGGCCGTCGCCATCTTGGTTTTCGGCCGTCGCCATCTTTGTTGCAGGTAAATGCTGGAAATGCTGAGAATTGTACTTCTAATCGTCAATGTACATGTTGTTCAATCTGCTGATTGTTTTAATTTTTGAAAATAAATTTGCTTGATTGCTCATTTCTGCTCACATATCTTGGCTTTTTCATCTCTTGTAATTAAATCAAATAACCAGTTTAAATGTGTTTCTGAGAGTAAAATAAGCAGACCACAGCAGTACTTTGACTGAATACATTTAGTTTGTATGTATTTAGTCATGGTCCACCTGTGTTTTGCTTGCAGTTTTCTCTCTGTTAAGATCATCTATTTCCTGTGCGGGAACGGTCCCTGAATGCAGCATCTATTATTCATGGCGTATATGAGCACTCTGCTGCGAGGCGTTAATGTACAGAGACAGAGCTGCAGATATTTGAAGGCCATAAAAGCTCTGCTGTGTGACAACACATCCGCACGGTTAGAGCACTTTATCCGTGGAGAGTTCAGCAACAGAAACAACAGCAGATAAAGACATAAAGATGCCAAGAGGAGCAAGAACAAGTCAACAGTTCTACCAGTTGACAGTCAGATGTCTGAGAGGACGACTCTTTATGTCTGAATGGTCTCTTCTGCTTTTACAGTGTACAACGTCTCTCTACTAATAGATGTTATTTAGTTTAGTAGATGGAACAAAACGCTGCTCAATGGCTCAACTGAAAGAGACAAAGATCCTCTGAGCAACAGTTGAATAAGAGAAGAAATCAGCAGTCACTGGTGGAATAAACTGGAAGTTTAGATTTAAACAGGAACAGCTTCACAGCTTCACAGCTTCACAGCTTGTTCCTCTTTTATTAGCCCTCAGGAAGCATCACTTAGCATCTAAAAGCTACAGCAGAGCCACTAGTTACAAACTTTAATAAGAGCCCTGCCCCACCCTCACCATCATCACCATCATCACCATCATCACCACCCTCACCATCATCACCATCATCATGAGTAAACACATCACGTCCAGCATGTCCGCTGAGTGAATCGAATCAAGTTAGCATTGACTGAACATCATTTCTGGGAACATGGACTGAAATAAACTCGGCAGGCAGCCGGACTGACGCTCAAACAGCAGGTTTATTTTAAACAGTGCTGAAGGCTAAATATTATTTCTGACAGCTGACAGAAAAAGAAGAATGATGAGATGATATTCGTTCCAATAGTTTGATCGGTGGTCTCTATAAAAGCCGTTCAGAACAGTCGATCAAAATATGCAAAAACGTGCAAGACGAATTCTTTACGCGCGGCTAAAGCTGTCTCTTAAGAGAGAGAATGGAATATGACGTAAATACGTGACACTCATCTCTGAAATCCAATAGTTATCACACAACGTTGTTAAGAACAGTTGAATATATAAATAATGCTACACAATAAATAGAAGGCTTTAAATAGACCAAGTGATCGGCCACAGAAATCCTCATCGTAGCACCCGCACCGTTATTGTTAGTTATTGATCATAATTTAAGCATAAGAGAGAGAGAGAGAGAGAGAGAGAGAGAGAGAGAGAGAGAGAGAGAGAGAGAGAGAGAGATAGTCAAGTGGACCAACAACAAGGGATGTGATTGGCTGAGAGACCAAAGAAAACTCCAGATATTCCTCTAAATCAAGGCAACTAGTGGTTAAGACACAAATAATGAAACATGTCTTGAGAACGAAGAGCGTTTACGAGACGACGGAAGAAGCCGAAATTGTTCAAATGCTACTTTTAATTAGCATTGCTAGCTTGTTTTCTTGCAGCGGGAAACAGAACTGTGCTTGAAAAATGAGTAAAACGAACACGGTAATGTTTGTAAACAAACATGCTGTTTCTTTATATTTCATCAATTTAAACATTTCCAAATATAAAAGTGATGATTATGTGTTAGAACTTGAAGCAAGCCAACCTCCCTCCAAAATATGATACCTTTCGTATTCATGCTAAACAAAGCTAGCTATCGCTGTTTTGGAAGCTTAATCTTTTTAACCTTGTAGTTTTGCATTTGGACTTGAAGGGGAAGCTGCTCGTCTGTACTCACAAATATAATGCAATTAAATTAAAAACCAAAGTCGTCTGATTGATAATCTTTGTCTCTCTAACTGCCCCCACCCCGATAATAATGTGAACGATAACAAGTGCACTTCTACAGCACTGTTACAACAAACCTTCAACAACAAGTGTTGAAGGTTTGTGTTGAGCCAGAACTTAATCCAGTGGAGTTTCAGGTGAACCCACGTTGGGTGTTTGATGGGGGAAGTCCCGAGCAGAGAATGTGAGGCGATGCAGATACGCGAGGCAATGATTGTGGGTTTGTAACGTGGGCCGAGGAGGAACATGAGGCTGCAGATGTCAGACGCGAAGTGAGGCCGAGCGGCGAGTCCACGCCCTGAAACTGAGCAACCTTTTTGTTGACGGGGGGGCAGAGACACAATGGAGAGCCCACACAACCTGTTTGACTCCACTGAACGGTTGAATGGAGGAAGAAGAAGAAGAGGGAGGAGCTGCTCTGCACAGACACAACTCAAACACATAGATTGAAATGAAATGAAATGAGACATAAAGACAGACAGGTAGATGGATAGAAAGTTAAAATATAAAAGAAGAAAAACTTCAAACATCTGCTCAACTTGAGTTGAGTAAAACATATCGTATAAGTCTAACGTACAACACGTCCATAAAATGATCCTGCATCACAAAATCCAAACACTTTAAGTGAGAAAACTCCTCCAATGACAAACCAAACAAACCCACAACTGACAGAGACTTGGAAACAAGAATACTATGATTTAAACGTCTCCAAAGTAATAAAAAAGACATTATTAAGATGTAATGATGTTAAAAACATTTCTTAAATGACTTTGTTTTCTTTTCTAGACTCACCCAGAAAAGGAGGTTGAAGAAGAAGAGGAGGAACTTGATGCACTTATTCACAGCCATGGCTTTTCCTTTAGTTGTCTTTATTCCTGCGTCCTCAGCGGCTTCTTGTCTGACTCGTCTCGCTGCCTTTCAAACGAACACGAGCTTCCTTCAGAGCGAGACTCCCTCCGGCTGGTAAGCAGCAGCAGCCTGCTCGACCCGTTCACTCTTCACTGAGGGAGCGTCCCCTTTCTTGCCCTTCCTCCTTCCCTTTCCCGATCCCGCCTCTTCTTTCCTACACCCCCTTCTCTCCTTTCCTTCTTTGCATCCTTCTTTCCGACCAAATAAAACTCTGTTGGGCTCGAAACCGACAGACTGCAAATCTCTCGTCAGGTGAAAATACAGAATATGCTGTCAGATGTAATCAATATGTCATTTTCTCAATTTTTTTCATTTTCAAGTAAAAGAAATGTTGGACTTTTATGAAATACATACATTCTGCCTGTTTTTTATTCCATTGAAACTGAAGTGCTTCATTGGAATCAATATCCTGTTAATAATACAAACACTGCTACACAGACTGGCTGCATTATGAACAAATTACAAATAAAGAACTTTTTTCCAAAATTAAATTTGTTATTTTTTGTGGAAACAGCTGAAGTTTGTTTTATATTTTAGTTTCACTCTTACAGAATATGAATATATGGTTAATGTATAAATGTGCAAAAGTAAGAATCTTTAAATGGAAATGTTCGAGGCACAAGTTATAAATAGAATGGGACGAAACGTCTCCATAGACTTCAATGACATATGCAGCTGACCATATTGAAATGTAAATGTAATGAGTTTTGTATACACAGCTGGGATATAAATAGTGGTTCACTGTAAGATTAGTTTAAAATAAAACAGTTGTCAATAAGAAAATCAATGCAAGTTTACAACAATCACACGAATCAATCTGCCCTGAATGTTCGACATGACTCGATCTGTTCAGTTGGGTATTTTGGATTTGCGCCTCACTGTTTTATTGATATTTATGATCCTTACAAAGATCTTCACTATTTTCTGAGCATTGTAAATGTTGCCATTTATAGATATTATAAGAAGCAGTTTATTCATGTTTGTTTGTGATATTAATAAATGAGTAAATCCTGAAATTCAATATATACGTATATCTAGTCTGTTTTATCTCCTCATCGCTGATATTATTTGCAAATTACTGTTTGCACGTTTTACGTTTATTCAACAAGCGTAAAAGAAAAACAACAGTGACACACTTCCTGTACCGGTAACAAATTAACAATAAACTCATTTTAGAGGCTTTTCCTCAATAAAATGTGAAGTTTTCTCCTGAAAAACAGTCCAAACTCCTCAGACTCAGGAATAAATCTTCTTTATTTCCATTCTCACAGAATGTAACTCGCTCTTTGTACAACAAACTGAAATATGTAACTGAAATCCAAAATGAAATGTGGAACTAGATGCAGTGACGCACGACCTGCATTGTGAACAAAATACAAAACTGAAGGAATGCAGCAGAACCGCATCAGCTCGACATCAACTGCGACGGGATTTGTTGCGAACAAGTGCAGAACTGAAAGCTGTTCCGCTTCAGTACGCTCTGCTGAAGCGCTCGTTGACTTTGGCGACAGGAACGTAGAGGACGAGGCTGACGACGAAGAACTGCTTCTGCTCCTCCAGCCAGACCAGCTTCATCTTCACGTGACCCTCGGGCTCGTAGAAGTGCATCAGGAAGTGCTCGCCGCCGTAGTCCACCATCAGCGGCCACTTGGCGCCCAAGATGAAAATGGACGAGCTGACGCACCAGAAGGGTTTCTGGAACTCGTCCAGCAGAGTCAGAGTCATGACGCAGCAGTTCTACGGAGGAACCGTCACAGCGGAAATAAAAAGGGATGCGAACCCTTTACCCCCCCAGCGAACAGCTGAGCTAGAAAACAAACCTGAAACGGACTCTACGACCGTGTTCAGGTCGCTGGTTCACACTGAATCCATATTTCAGTGGTTTTCATGTCTGCTTACATTATTCAGGACTCAAACTCATTTTTTAACAGATTGATAAAACTTATTTATGCTTTTGAAGCAGATTTTCATGAAAATTAAGAATAAAAAGGTCGGAGTCTGACGTCACAACATGAAGTGACGAAATTGATCCACCCGAACATTTACGTATTGTTTCATGAATATACATTGTTCTCAGTCGACATTAATTGAAGTCTTTTTTACAGCGATTTGAGACGAACGCTTCCATGACTTTTCTAAAACATTCAGTTTTTTCTCCAGGCTTGGAAAATGCTATTTTCAAATTCCATGACTTGTCCAGGACTTTGAAAAAGTCGTAAATTATTGATCATTTTTAATGAACCATTTCTACGGAATGGTTCAGGAAACACACTTATTATTGTAAATCTGAAGTCTGTGGAGCCGTAATCCAGAGGAAGTTACGGTTTAACCCCCAAAACATGTTCATTTAAAGCTTTGTTTTTGTTTTACTAAACAAGGTTTAACATGTCAACAGTATTAGTACTTCACTAATTAGTCAGACGTACCTCCACTGAGCCCTCCAGGGTCTTTAGTTCACTACTTTACAAACAGACGTACTTCCACTGAGCCTCCAGGGTCTTTAGTTCACTACTTTACTAACAGACGTACCTCCACTGAGCCCTCCAGGGTCTTTAGTTCACTACTTTACTAATAGACGTACCTCCACTGAGCCCTCCAGGGTCTTTAGTTCACTGCTTTACTAACAGACGTACCTCCACTGAGCCCTCCAGGGTCTTTAGTTCACTACTTTACTAACAGACGTACCTCCACTGAGCCCTCCAGGGTCTTTAGTTCACTGCTTTACTAACAGACGTACCTCCACTGAGCCTCCAGGGTCTTTAGTTCACTGCTTTACTAACAGACGTACCTCCACTGAGCCCTCCAGGGTCTTTAGTTCACTACTTTACTAACAGACGTACCTCCACTGAGCCTCCAGGGTCTTTAGTTCACTGCTTTACTAACAGACGTACCTCCACTGAGCCCTCCAGGGTCTTTAGTTCACTGCTTTACTAACAGACGTACCTCCACTGAGCCCTCCAGGGTCTTTAGTTCACTACTTTACTAACAGACGTACCTCCACTGAGCCCTCCAGGGTCTTTAGTTCACTGCTTTACTAACAGACGTACCTCCACTGAGCCCTCCAGGGTCTTTAGTTCACTACTTTACTAATAGACGTACCTCCACTGAGTCCTCCAGGGTCTTTAGTTCACTACTTTACTAACAGACGTACCTCCACTGAGCCCTCCAGGGTCTTTAGTTCACTACTTTACTAACAGACGTACCTCCACTGAGCCCTCCAGGGTCTTTAGTTCACTGCTTTACTAACAGACGTACCTCCACTGAGCCCTCCAGGGTCTTTAGTTCACTACTTTACTAACAGACGTACCTCCACTGAGTCCTCCAGGGTCTTTAGTTCACTGCTTTACTAACAGACGTACCTCCACTGAGCCCTCCAGGGTCTTTAGTTCACTACTTTACTAACAGACGTACCTCCACTGAGTCCTCCAGGGTCTTTAGTTCACTGCTTTACTAACAGACGTACCTCCACTGAGCCCTCCAGGGTCTTTAGTTCACTGCTTTACTAACAGACGTACCTCCACTGAGCCTCCAGGGTCTTCAGTTCACTGCTTTACTAACAGACGTACCTCCACTGAGCCCTCCAGGGTCTTTAGTTCACTACTTTACGAACAGACGTACCTCCACTGAGCCCTCCAGGGTCTTTAGTTCACTGCTTTACTAACAGACGTACCTCCACTGAGCCCTCCAGGGTCTTTAGTTCACTGCTTTACTAACAGACGTACCTCCACTGAGCCCTCCAGGGTCTTTAGTTCACTACTTTACTAACAGACGTACCTCCACTGAGCCCTCCAGGGTCTTTAGTTCACTGCTTTACTAACAGACGTACCTCCACTGAGCCCTCCAGGGTCTTTAGTTCACTGCTTTACTAACAGACGTACCTCCACTGAGCCCTCCAGGGTCTCGCTCTTCCACGGCAGCTTGATGTTCCCCGACAGCGATCTGTGCTCAGACAAGTTGTTCAAGTCGATGACCCTCAGCTCCACCAGACCGTCCTGGATCTGATCTGATGGCAGCAACACATCAGGTGTTAGAGATTTACACCTTCTGTCAGGACTGTTCCAGGTATTTATTTAATCCGAGGTTAAAGTCAGACGGGAGAACGTCATAAAACATTTAAACCAGCCAGATGACACGTTACTCAGATTAAATTAAATGATCATGTAATCAGATTACATGATGTAATCTGATTACATCATGTAATCAGATTACATGATGTAATCAGATTACATCATGTAATCAGATTACATCATGTAATCAGATTACATCATGTAATCTGATTACATGATGTAATCTTATTATATTACATGATGTAATCAGATTACATGATGTAATCAGATTACATCATGTAATCTGATTACATCATGTAATCAGATTACATGATGTAATCTGATTACATCATGTAATCAGATTACATGATGTAATCAGATTACATCATGTAATCAGGTTACCTGTTAATCAGGTTACATCATGTAATCTGATTACATGATTTAACCTGATTAACAGGTAACCAGATTACATGATGTAATCGGGTTACATCATGTAATCGGGTTACATCATGTAATCAGGTTACCTTTGCGACAGCAGAGCTGGCGGAAGTTTCCCGACATGATCTCGGTGCCGGTGTTGTGCAGGACAAAGTGCAGCGAGTAGCCGTGCAGACCGAACTCAGGGTCCGAGTTATCCACGGGAGGAAGGGCGGCCGTCTCGGAGTACGGGCTGCAGGAAGGGACAAAAAGGACGGATGAAGCAAAGCACCTCAGAGACGATCATAACAGGAACGCAACAAAAATATTAGATTCAAACAAAGCTTGAAAGTTTAACTGAACTGATTCTTTGAAATGTATTAATTTGAGAATCAATAGATTTACTAAAATCTATTATCAGCCATTCAAGTCCTTTAGTGAAATGTTTTGTTGCGCCCCCTACAGCAGCGGTCCCCAACCACCGGGCCGCGGACCGGTACCGGGCCGTGGATCATTTGGTACCGGGCCGCACAGAAAGAATAAATATTATGTTATTTCCGTTTTATTGATTATCAGAGTCTGAAAGAAGTTTTATTTTGAAAAATTACCGGATTCTCTCGCAATTTCATCCGCCTGTGGCTCTTGACATGTCAAGACGCTCGTCTCGGTCACGTGATACGTTACCTCAAAAATTAAGCCCACAAACTAGCGAAAATGAGAATAACTTTTGGAGAGCTTCTTTGCAAAGAGGAAAGGCCACTAAGGAGACAGAAGAAGAGCGACAACCTCCAAGAACATGAAAGCTTCATCCAACAGACAACATCAGGAGTCTGATGAAACATCAGGAGTCTGATGAAACATCAGGAGTCATTGTGACGCTCAAGCCCGCTCTGCAGAACATGTGACAGAAGATGATCAGCTGCTGGAGGTTGTAAATGACGGTGGCCTTAAAAGTATGTTTGAGACAACAACTTTGCTGGTGTTTGGATTCAAATCAAGGCTGAATATCCTGAGATCACCACTAAAGCACTGAACACCCTGCTTCCATTTCACACATCCTCTCTGTGAAGCGGGATGTTCTGCAGTGAGAGCAACCAAAACTAAATGACGGAGTAGATAAACTACAGACTGGAGGAACAGACTTCGGGTGTCGTTGTCTCCCGTTAACCCAGATGGACCGTCTCGTTGCAGAGAAACAAGCTCAGCGCTCCACTGATTGAGCCTGATTGTGAGTTGTATTTATTTATGCATTTTACATTTATAACAATAATAATAATAAATTTTATTTGTAACGCACTTTTCATTTTTTTTTTTTAAATCTCAGAGTGCCACAGAGCCAGTACATAGTAAAAACACAGTAAAAAGCAGAGTTAAAACATAAATAAACTATAATAAAATAAAAACCAGTGAATGAACAGAAACAAAAGAAATAACTGACAGTGACTTAGGTCAGAAAGGCTTTCCTGAATAGAAAGGTTTTTAGGCCGGTCTTAAAGAGACCAGGGTCTGTGTTGCCCTTAGGTGGTCAGGGATCTGGTCCATAGGCGTGGAGCTGCCGAGCCAAAGGCCCGGTCGCCCATGGTGCGGAGCTTGGTGCTGGGGACCCGGAGGAGCTGTTTGATGATCTGAGGGTGCGGGTGGAGATTTGGGGAGTGATGAGGTCTTGTAGGGAGGGAGGTGCGTGTCCATTTATGCATTTATGTGTGAGTAGTAGGACTTTGTAGTCAATCCGGAATGAGACAGGGAGCCAGTGTAGGGAGTGCAGAATGGGTGTTATGTGCTCATACGTCCGGACTCTCATCAGGATCCTGGTTTGTTTTCATGACGATCGCATCATTTTATTTCGTCGTGTTTGTCTGCCACACCTTGAAGGCCGGTCCGTGAAAATATTGTCTTACATGAAACCGGTCCGTGGTGCAAAAAAGGTCGGAGACCTCTGGCCTACAGCACTGTTTGGTCATAATAAATAATAATACAAAACAAATACAATATTTACGACAAAGACAGTACAAAGGAAGAAGATATCAGGTTTTAAATGCATCAATTAACTGAAGGTCAGACAGAACTAAACAATCTGTTAATTATTTAACATTTGACCAAATAGAGCTGCAGTGATGTGTTGTGACCAGCAGAGGGAGCTCTCAAACATCACTGAACCACAAACGTGTGAACTCACCAGACTGGAGATCCCAGCAGACTTTTCTCCAGCAGCTTGTGGAAGTGAAGGGTGACCATGATGAAGGCGATGGTGTCTTGACCCTACACACATAAATAGATTATAATAATGAGTGATATATATTTAATGAAAGAGAGCATGAAACACTTTACCCTCCAGGTGGCGATGGTGACGCCGGGCTGTAGATGCCTCAATCTGACCAGGTTATCGCTCCCAAAGCGCCAATCATTACAAGTCCTCAAGTCCAGGTCCAAGATCAGAGAACGCCATCCAGGTCTGATGAAGAGGGAGAAGAGGAGGAGGAGGAGGAGGAGGAGGAGGAGGAGGAAGAGGAGGAGGAGGAGGAGGAGGAAGGAGAGGTGAAGGTGTGGTGGGCGGATCAGAACAAAACGTGGAGCAAATAGAACTTTAAATGATCAAGTTTACAAAGTAACACCATCAGAGATCAATGACGTCCTGGTCACATGTTTTACTGAATATTGGAGAACGACGGTCAGTAAAACTTCATTGACACTGTGCTGGTTAACGTTACCGGTGACACCACCAGGTGTGTCTCACCTCCTGGCTTTAGGGCTCTTCTGCGTCTCCTTCCTGACCCCGTACAGCTGGATGGTTCTGATCCGATTGTATCTGAGGACGTGTTCTGCACTGAAGTGGACGATGGCCGAGGACTCGAAGAAGTACACTCTGCTCGGCTCCATCGTGATCTCCAGCCCCGAACAACACACCGTCAGCTCCCAGCTCACGTTCAGGTTCCTGGGGAGAAGAACCAGATACCTCTGATGTTCACGGGTTCATCGTCTCGTCTATTTAAATGAGGAGCTACTTTCACTCAGAGCCTTGAAACGCTAATATCAGACTAACTCAGGCTCACAAGAACGGTGGTTGTTGAACCTGGTTCTACATGGTTTGTCTGGTTCTGGTTTCTCTGGTTCTACATGGTTTGTCTGGTTCTAGTTTCTCTTGTTCTACATGGTTTGTCTGGTTCTGGTTTCTCTGGTTCTACATGGTTTGTCTGGTTCTGGTTTCTCTGGTTCTACATGGTTTGTCTGGTTCTAGTTTCTCTGGTTCTACATGGTTTGTCTGGTTCTAGTTTCTCTGGTTCTACATGGTTTGTCTCGTTCTGGTTTCTCTGGTTCTACATGGTTTGTCTGGTTCTAGTTTCTCTGGTTCTACATGTTTTGTCTGGTTCTAGTTTCTCTGGTTCTGCCCAGAGCCTGTTTTTACTTATTGCCAGTAGAATCCACTGCAGATCTTCAAAGCGTTACTTCCTGTCGTACCTGAGGATGCACTCCGTGCTCCGGGGTAAGCCGGTGATCGGGCAGACGTCCCTCATCTCTCTCCTCCACTTGTTCACATCCTGTCCGGTGGCGGTCCTGAAGTGCATCTTCTTCCAGTGACTCGCCGACCGACGTTCCACCGGCACCGAGTCGACCTCCTGCGCCGCGTCACCCGCCGCCGGCTGTGGCCTCCATGTTGGATTCCCAAAATCTGACATGTAAATCTTATGCCATATGACACTACAGGGAAAAAACGTAAGAAATTGGCTGCTGGGAAGTAAACAAGTTGCATTCAGTTACATCGTGGTCTGAACTGCTGGATTAATAAAACTCTACAGATGTAGTTTAGCAGTCATACAGTTAGCATTCCAGACTAACTCCCATTAACAGCAACAGTCTGCAGCTGCTGCGCAGTTTAAGACCGCAGTCGACTTCATAAAAAAAAGCCTAATGCCGTGTTCACACCAAACGCGGCCGGGCGTGACGCAGCGTTTGCGTGACGTCAGCGTTGGGATGCTCCTCCGGTCATCGCTGACGTTGTTGAATCAGGAAGTAAATCCTGTCACACAACGAATAGACGCTGCAGTATTAACGTCTAGATGACGTTATGTTGAGTGTTGATGGAGCTGCTACAGTGTTAGCTTAGCACCGATCGATCCCAGCTCCATTCAGAAGACAAGTATTTTAAAAGTGATTTGTTTGTCGTCGTGCAGAGAAAACTAACAAAAACGTGAATTCTGACTTTTTACAACTCTGCGTCATTACGTAGATATTTCTGCTTCACACAGTGAACACAGCTCCATGAAATGTTAAATGCTAGAAAATAAATACAAGCATTGCGCAAGCCAGCTATGACTTTTGATTAAAATGCGTTGCTATTAAATGGAATGATGTGTGAACTGTGTCGGACTTACTCATCGTAGGCGAGCTGGTGGAAGGTTTTGCTGACGTGGCTGATGCAGGACAGCGAGGAGGCGTCCAGGTACGACAGAATCTTTAGGAGAACCTCAGACGGCAGCCTGCAGAGAACGTAACCAGGTGTTTATTGAAGAACAGGTGAGAATGAACAGGTAGAAACATCCCTAAACAGGTAGCCAGCATGCTACAGGTGAGCATAGCTAGCTCTCATCTGTATACAGTAATACTGAACGAAATTATCCTATTTCAATTCAGTCAAACTCCCCGAAAATAGACCTGCGATTAAAAGATGTTTAACAGACCGAGAAAAATGTTGGTTCGCCGTTAGCGGTGCTGCTAACGTTACTAGCTCTCCTCCGTTGGTTAGCCGTTAGCGGTGCTGCTAACGTTACTAGCTCTCCTCCGTTGGTTAGCCGTTAGCGGTGCTGCTAACGTTACTAGCTCTCCTCCGTTGGTTAGCCGTTCGCGGTGCTGCTAACGTTACTAGCTCTCCTCCGTTGGTTAGCCGTTCGCGGTGCTGCTAACATTACTAGCTCTCCTCTGATTGGTTGTTTACAATGAAACATGATCAGAGATCAGACACTAGAAACACATGTTCTACTGAATACTGGGGGAGAACCATCGTCAGTAGAACTTTACATTCAGAGTGTAAATCTTGAAAAAATATATATATTTTTGGGCAAAAAAGTTAAAGAAGTCTTTAAAATAATTCATCGATCGACCGGTTAGCTCCATTTTAGTTAAATATAAAAACTTATATTGAAGGTTCACAACAATATATGAAAAATAATATTCTACGTCTAATTAATTTCAAATTTCTGCAAATCAATAAATGTACAATTCAGCAAAGTAAAACTTTACTTTCATGTTTTTTACTCAACTTACATTATATTTATTTAAATTGAGCCTTAGCATGTTTTATTTCATTTAAATAAATGTTACATTAACTTTAACATATATTCAGCGATGTATCATTGTATTTATAGGTGAATATATATGAAAGCAAAGGTATATTCACCTATGTAAAGATAAAGTGAAGTATTAATGTTCATATTTAACTGTTATTTAAATAATTAAATAAATGTATCTTACCTTTCCATTAACTTTTCTTCAGTTACCATTTGGGGAAAATCTGCTTTAGATTCTTTTATTCTGGTTTCTGGCCATCTGTGTTAAAAATACACAAAAAGAAAATATAGGATTAAGCTAAATAAAATAATGTACTGATTCAAAGACTTGAGTTCTTAATTAATTGGTTGCTGTCACCTTCGACCGTTCCTGCTAAACGAACATGGCGCTGCCGTTGGCTGGTTCTTCCCCCTCTTTCCGTCCGTTTGACCGTTACCACCGGGCCCGGGCTCTCTTTCGCCCGGACCCGGTTTGCGAAACATTCGTGGTCTCGCCGGAGCCGTTTGGCCGCAGTTCGTGGTGGGGTTCCTCCTCAGACCCTCCAGGTAACTCGGTAAAAACGCCCCTCGTCCCGCCGCCATCTTGAAACTTGACAAGCTTACCGACTTCAGGTCGGCTTTGTTTTTCACAATATAATAAATAACTAATTGGTTTTAGCGCATCCAAACCGCTAGATGGCAGTCTAGTTTAGTCTAAATTACAGTATTTCATCACTTTTTAATTCTTGCATTAAATTAATATGAATCATTCATCTAAAATACCAGTTTAAAAAGTCCCTATTTTTCTGCGCTTTTATTTTTAAACGCTCCAGTGACTGAAGGATCTTCATCAGTGGAGCTGGTGGAACATGTTAATGCAAAAACATTAAGGTATCAAACACGCATTACTACTTTGCAGTTAAATATTTAACCTTTATTCCAACATGAAAAAAAGCAGAAAATAACACTTTGATAAACACGTCAGGACATCTTATTATAGTCTCAGTATAATATAATAATATATATCATACAATCATATATATATATATATATATCATATAATCATATATATATCATATAATAATATTCAGTATAATATAATGATGTACATCATATAATAATATATATAATATATATATCATACAATAATATACACATGCATGTGAGGGGTTGGTCACCTATAGTTCAGTGGTTTCGAACCTTTTATTTCATTAACAAACCAGTTTTCTATCATTTAGTAAACAATGGAGATGGCAAATATTATTGGAAACCATCCATGCAAGCGTATAATGCAAGTTTTCTTTCGTTTTTTATGCTTCATTGAGTCCTTTGGTGGTCCATGCATGGTCTTCTGGGTAACTTTGCTGAATAAAACCATCTCAAATCTCTCAGTAAATCTCCATCCGTTTTATTACCTAAACAGAAGGTGAGGTCATGTTCTGTGCTTCATTCTGTATTTATTGCTGCTGACCTGAATGTGTACGTGTTACATGAGTCTCTTTGTAATTTAACTAAAAGCTGTGAAACCTGAGGCCACGCTTTCCACCGAGACCGCTCTCTTGTGTCTGATGTAAACACACTGTTGGTCTCCAAGCAGCCAAATAAACAATCACAGTTTGTGTGAGTGATGATGTCCTCATACGGGACACACTGGAGATGAAGAACACCTTGAGCATCATTGTGTCTGTGGTTCAAACGGCACACGGTGGTGAGTATCACTGGTGTTATTGGTAATGCAGTGAGGAGAATCAGTGTTGTTGCCTTTGTTTCCTGCAGCTCGATTAATGTTCACAGTTTGACAAAGCCTTTGACTACTTGTTGCTACAGATACTAATAGTGCTAATACGTTACTGTTGCTGAAAGTGGCTTTAATAAGTGCAATCTGGGCAGAATTATAATTAAAAAAATGTTTTACAAATGTGCACCAGGCGGCAACCTCCGGTTCTGCAGAATGAAGCTTATTCTTAAAGCTGCATTCTCTCTGATGTCCACCAGGGGGCGACTCCTCTGGTTGTATAGAAGTCTAGGGTAGAAATGATAACAAAATTCAGACGTCAGTCAGAGTGAGAAGTGACAGAAGTAAAAGAAGAAAAGAAGGTGTTACTTTAGAGTAGATTAAGGTTCGGACATACAGGACTCAATGACACATAAATCACATTGTTATTGTGTTTAAATTATGTCATGAAGTCATGATGGTACACACTCCGGTCCAGTAGGTGGCGGTATGCACCTTGAAGGTTGGTTTGTAGTCCGCTAATAAACTAAAAGAAGAAGAAGAGGAGGAGTAGTAGGGAGGAGGAAGAGGAGGCGTCCGGTCCCCGTCCGTCTGTGTCCAGAGGAGAGGAGCGGCCGCCATGTTAACCAAGAAGCCCGGAACCTCGGTCCTCCCAACGGGTGAGCACAGCCTCTGTAGCCGGCCTGAGGGCGTCTGAGCCCGGCCAGTGTAGCGAGGACACACCGCTGATCTCCTCCGGTTCTCATTGAACCTAGCGTTCATTTAAACGTAATAACAGAAGACGGATTAAAACAAAACACGAGCTGACAGAATAGGAAACAGCCTTTCTTTATCCGCTCGCTAAATCATCTTTAATCTTGTCTTTTAGTGTCTAATGGCTCAGAGGAGAAGCTGTGAATGATCATATGGAAGTAGCTGCAAACGTCTGTCGGGTTTATTTATAGAAGTGACAGCTACAACAATAGAAACAGGTTTTACATCGTGTGTGTGTTTATTATTTTCGGTTTATAACGCCTTAATAACTGTATTATAACTGTTTGGTGGCTGTAGAATATCCATCGATGTTTTCTAGCTGTTTTTGTGCGTAAAGAGACGGTTTCTGGTGATATTTGGTGGTTGTTCAGCGTGTGTTGTTGGTTTTTGGGTGATTTCTGGCCTCCAGCTCCACAGACACAGCTTCAAGCTTCAGTTCAGTCAGTTGTTTTCTGTTTCTTAAAGTCAGCATACTGCTTTCATTATATTGATATAAGATATATTATATAATATTTACATTATACTATGATATAATATTATACAATACATATATATATATTATATTGTATAATATTTTATTGTATTTTATTGTATTTTATTGTATTATATATTTATTTATGTATTTTATATATATATATATATATATATATATATATATATATATATATTAGCATTGTCAGTATCATTGGCTATTTTTTAGCTTATCTGTATTACAATATGTATCGAGCTATAAAGTGTACGAAACTGTAGTACAAAGATACTTTGTCCGACTGAAGTCTAAGCTTCATGTGTTAAAGCTGCATTCTCTCTAGTGTCCACCAGGGGGCGACTCCTCTGGTTGTATAGAAGTCTATAGAAAATGACTCTACTTCTCTCTTGATTTATTACCTCAGTAAACATTGTAAACATGAGTTTATGTCTCAATCTCTAGTTTCAAGTCTTCTTCAATACAGCATGATGTTCATTTAGTACATTATGGTCCATTTAGAGTCACACAGACCATAAAGCAGGGGATGCTTTAGGGCGGGGCTACTGTGATTGACAGGTCGACACCAGCGACGTATACGCCGTCTCTACGTCACTCCTCAGTCCAGATATGCTCACTTCCTGTTCACTGGTTGCAAAAAAAAACAACATGGCGACGACTGTAATCCAAGATGGCGATGGCGGAATCACCGAATTCCGTGGCAGTCCACAAACGCAGCAAAGATCCTTTGCATTGTGGACGTTACGGTAACTTGTGATTTAAACCGCACGGCCACCATGACGCCCCAACGTTCAACGTCGCGGTTACACTTTGCAATCACATGTCAAGTATTGAATGTGTTATAAAGAAACAAAGGTTGAATATCCTGTCATCCCGGTGGTCGACTGTACTTTTAATCATTAATATTCTTACAGTATTTCAGACACCAGACTATATTTTTACTCCTCATCATTAAGAAGCCATGTTGTCACTTCTACCCCATTGGTTTTACCCTGAACTACAATATAAATGTATTTTATTATGCTGGAAACACGGCTACTACCAGAGGTTACCACGTGACCACCACTCGTCCACTACGTAGTATTATGTGTGTCTCATAGTATTTATTTAAACACAGATGACATCATTCCCCGGCTGTTGTGTAATGTTTGTAAACACGCTCTCTGTGTATGTATTTATGCATTATTGTAGCTCAGAGATGATGAGACTGTGAAGCTTAGATTAGATGTACTAATGTTCAGAATACATATGTTGAGTATATTTATTGTGGATGTTTAATGCAAACTACCACCATGATGATAAAGTAGACGGATAACATCGAGGCTTTTTTGACAGTTTACGCTGATTTCACGACAGTTGAAACATGTTTTCTTGCGGTGGTTAAAGAAGAAGTTAGTTTGAAACCTTGCTGTCGATTATAGTTTGTAGACAGAAAATCTTAATCTGCTAAAATCAGAATCCGCATGTCAGACTTAAATTTAGTTTTTGCAATCGGTGCATCTGTAGTTTCAGTTCAGTAGATGTGGTTTGTGGATGTTTTGAAGCCTTCAGTTCGGTTATTTGGCCGTCGCCATCTTGGTTTTTTGCAACCAGTGAACAGGAAGTGACCATACCTGGACTGAGGAGTGACGTAGAGACGGCATATACGTCTCTGGTAGAGACCCGTCAATCAGCGTGTAGCCCCGCCCTAAAGCATCCCCTGCTTTATGGTCTGTGTGACTCTAAATGGACCATAATGTACTAAATGAACATCATGCTGTATTGAAGAAGACTTGAAACTAGAGATTGAGACATAAACTCATGTTTACAATGTTTACTGAGGTAATAAATCAAGAGAGAAGTAGAGTAATTTTCTATTTCTATATACAACCAGAGGAGTCGCCCCCTGGTGGACACTAGAGAGAATGCAGCTTTAACACGTGAAGCGTTGCCTTTCTAGACTCTGTAGTTCATTTCTTTCGGTGAGTTTGTGACCCCGCTGCGTGTGTGTGCGGTCACGTTGTTGCACTTTCTTTTTTCTTACCCGCCCGTCCTGTCGAGCAGCATGCCGGGCGAGCTCTCCGGGCGCTCTGGCATTCCCAGCCCGGTGTCAAGTTGACATTCAGCACGCCGCGTTTCCACTCTGCTGCCGTGCGACTGTCGGGGGGGATACTGCACCGTGCTCTCTGCAGCACGGATTCCTGGTACTTTAGCAGCATGTACTGTACAGTAGTACAGAGTACAGTAGTACAGAATACTGGAGGTTTTTCAGGCTGATCTCGTCTATGCTTTATTATAATAACTACAATATTAGTTTATGTTTGGTATTCTTACAAAACATAAGATAAGTCGGTGACGATATAATAATAATAATACAACTAAAATATGAATATTTTAAGGAGGTTAAATATACATAACAATGGAGAGAATACAACGTTTTTATCTGCAAACACATCAGCTGATTGTTTGTGATAACAGCAGTTTAAATGTGTTTCCGTGTCATGTTTAGAGCTTAAAAACATATAGAAGTATTAATAACTACTATAATATATATATATATATACTGTACAGACGTATTGATCGGTCAGATTACAGCTCGTGTTGTTTTGTGCTGATGCAGCAGTTTGATGCGTCACGGTGTTCCAGCTCGTTAGTGGGATTAATGTGAGATTAGAGATCAGAGAGCAGGGAACTGGACGGTGGCCTGTGAGGGTTTTACATTCATTCAGGTTCAGGTGTGTTTGTGCACACGAGCAGCAGGTGAAGATGGCTCTGTGGTCCTCAGAGGTCTTAAAGCTTCATCCGTCGTTTGGTTCATCGATTAGTCTATTGAATCCGTTTTTAAGAGAAAACTCTTATTTCTTTTCTGAAGAAGTAATCCTTCCCAGAACACAAATGTTATTTACTATATTTATATCCAGCTCCTTGTGAGCGGATATTAAAATGCCATCTTTTCTTTTTAAGACTAAAAAAATCATTTTTCCATATTTTTAAACATTTCTAGTTCCCATAGAGTTTAATGAAAACAAACTGAATATCGATTTGTTTTGGACAGTTGTGGTCGTACAAAAACAAGCTACTTGAAGACGTCATTCTTGAAATAATAACATTTTTGAACTAATACTCATCTTTATTGTTTGGCATTTGTTTGTTTGTTTGTTTCTATTTGTGTATTTTGTCTTTGTTTATGTATGGCTAATGTTTGTGTGTCGCATTTAAGATTTTTATATATTTTACATGTTAAAGGCCCAGTTTAACGGCGGTTAGACCGGCGTTAGCTTCGTTCATGCAGTGTGGTTATTTCCTGAGTCAAACGTAAGAATTTTAACATTCAAAAGAAAGAAAAGAGTTTGATCTGATGCATAAATGCTCCAAAATACTATAGATTATGTGGTAATAAATATTACCTGATGAGCCAAATTGTGCTTGAAATTCATTTTAAATTCAGTTAAATAGAATTTTTAGAGGCAGCGTTCAAACGTGTTGAGAGTAATTTGAAGTAGGAAATAATTAACACATATTTTAATAATATTTTCATTTAGAAATAGTGAAAAACTGCATCTCAGATGTGAGGATTTGCTGCCTCTTGGTCATATTTAGTCGTAAACTGATTAACTCACTTTCTGCTCTGCATTTGAACAAAAGAACCGATATTTAAATAAGTGTAAATTGCAGCAGAAATCTCATATTTAATATATATATATATATATCACAACCGTTAGTGTTGGAACGCAGGTTAAGAACTGAGAATGGAGTTGTTTTTCTTTGAAGTGGTGTTTTGTGTCGGGTTGTCATTGTGAGGCAGAAGCCGATAAGAACGGTTTAAAGTACGACACTAATCAGATCTTTAACCCTTCGCTGTGTCACGTTGTGGTCGAAGGAACAAGGAAGCGAGGCGTAGACGTGGAGGATTATCAGGCTGTTAGAACCTTCATCCTCCGTGGACCGGGTCAGTCTGGTCCATAAGGGGTCTGAGGCCGGTTCACTTCATTTCAGTTAAGATAAACAGCCGCTGGCCACTTTATTAGGTACACCTGTTAAACCTAAAGATAATAATGTCAGAGGTTTACATTCAACTACATGTTTGTTTTTGTGATTGTCAGCGATGTTGAACTGGACTGCTTCATATTTAAAGGTGCTCCGATCTCTGTCGTAAATATACTTTAATATAACCACCATTATAATCACAATCAGCTTTAATGGCTACGTGTGAGAAATAGAAATAATAAGCACAACAAATGTGGACATTTAAAGGTAAAGAAAAGATTCAAGATAGGTGTAATCATAAATGTTATGTACAAAGAACCAATAAACAATAAAATAAGAATAAAAACGTTTTTATACAAGTCAAGTGTTCTGTAAGTTGTAAACAAATAAATACTGAGTACGGTCGATGGCCTGGAGGATTATGTCTGTAGGATTTATATTGACATCAATAAAGTAATTGTGCAAAAAATAGCAGTATATTGTGTAGTTAACTGGATATTTAGTGTTAATGACAAATACATTGATAAAGGTAGAAAAGGGGTCAATGTGATGCTGGTTAAAGTGAATATATAATCGACAAAATACAACATTTTAAATGCATTAACGCGCAAAACATGCAGTTGATAAACTCCTCAAAGCCAGCGCACTCCGTTGACAGAACTCGTGTTGAGAATCGAGACGCACTTCATTCAAACTACACAGAAATAATAAATACCGTCTTGTATTTATCTCTTTTCTTCGTGAAAACAATAAACCATGAAGACACACTCGTCTACTGGCAACGTCTACAGCCTTCAGGTTTCCCAGTGTTGAAACAACCTGCTTCTACGCACTCCTTTCAGTAGAAACAGAGTTCCAGAGTTCCAGAGGCCACATTATGCAGACACATTTCTAACATAACGGTCTAAATCTGGTCTCACGTCTCTATGAAAACACAGCCGTCTGTCGGAGGATTCCAGACACTTTCCAGTATTTTGGGAGCTTGACGAGCGCATTCCTGATATGCCTGTTACGAAACACTAACCTCTTTAGGTGGTGTTCATGTCATGTGATATTTGGTATGTTGGGGGCGGGGCATCGACGGACACATCGTGTCCTCTGAGAAGCTGACACTCTCCGTCATGTCGTCTGATAGTCGGAGCTCTTTTTACACCTCTTCTGTTCGATGTACAAGACATGTATCAGAAACACGCTAGCCGTTTCCCCCCGCTTCCAGTCTTTGTGCTAAGCTACGCTAAACGCCGGGTTTGAGTTGGCAGTTAAGATGCTGAAAAATATACCAGAAGAAGTACACACACTTAGTACCACACTGTGAAAATACTCGGTTACTAAGTCCTGCATTCACTATTCTACTTGAGTAAAAGTATTACCAGTAAGATGTACTTAAAGTAGCAAAAGTATGTTTATATCTGTAACAATGCATTATATTTAATAAGTCGATCATATGTTCTGTTTGTAAAAACAAAGGAACTAAAGCTGTAAAATATATGTGGTGCAGTAAAAAGTACTATGAGATGGATTAGAAGTATAAAATAGCCTATTATGGAAGTACAAGTACCTCAAAATTGCAATTAAGTACACTTGAGTAGATGTACTCAGTTACTTTCTACTACTGAAAAACACACACCAGTCCGATTATATTTAGTTTCTGGTGTTCGTTTCACTTCTTATACACTTCGTATTTTTACTCCTGTGTTCACGTTTCTTGTTGTATTGTATTGTTGATGTTTTTTCCTTTGGTGTTCTTCTCCTCTCAATGATTTCTTCTGTTTTGTTTCCAGGCAAAGCGGGCGAGCCGGTCGTCTCTCCGGGTCACGGTGGCTCTCAGACGACGTCTCCTGTCGCGCTGCCGCGACTTCGTAACAACAACCACAACGTCCTGACGGTACGAACGCTTCTCACGCTTCTCACGCTGTCGTCCTCAGTCGGCCGTGTTTGTAACCGACCGAGTCCCCAAACTACAAAGGATCCAACGAGAAATTCTAGCTTGTGTTGTTTCTGTCGCCCCCTGTGGACTAAAGTGGAAGTGTCTCTGAGCACCAGACTCTTTAGAAAAGCTCTCATTCTACTGCAGCAGGTCTGACAGTCTGACCCTCTCAGTCCTGGTTCTCCCGGGCCTCCCTTCCCTCCAGCGGGTCCAGCAAAATATACACGTATAAATACACGTATGAATACACGTATGAATACACGTTTAAATACACGTTTGAATACACGTTTGAATACACGTTTAAATACACGTTTAAATACACGTATGAATACAGCTTTCAGGGAAGCCGAGCTCCACGTAGCTCCTTCATATTTCAAACTCGGCATCTGGAGACATTTCACTGCCGTCTGCTCTGCTGATTTAAGGCCGTTTTGGGTTTTTTCTCTTGGGTCGATTCTGCCGTTAGCGTGTTAGCATGCCGTTAGCGTGTTAACATGCCGTTAGCGCCGTGAAACTCCTGTATGTGCCTGAGCCTGAGCAGCAGGAACAGTCGGCTGTAGCCACGCGGCTAATAATAGCCCTCTGCTCCGGGAGGCTTCAAACAGCTGATTGGTTTATAGGGTGGGGTGAAGGACGGACACACACACACACACACACACACACACACACACACACAGCGGACTACTGGTTTAAAGGAACTGATGCAGCATTTGCTTACTCCATTAACTCCAGAGTGACTGTTAGCATTAGCAGGCTTTTTTCCCGTAAGATGTTATTTATTTATTCTACATTCTTTATCAGTTATTTTATGATTAATTACTGTAAAGAGAAAGCACAATGTGATCAATCCATCAGATCAAATGTTTAGTACATTTAGTCCTGTTTGTTTGACTTCATGATGAATCAATACGATCAATAAATGATCATGTTTGTCAGTTTCACAGCTGAAGCAACTGAGCAACAGAAAAGGAAACAATTTAATAATAATCATGATCACTTATTTTATATGTATATATATATTTTTGGGATAAAAGATGCAATTTGAAGTGCAAAAGGAAGTTTTGATTCATCCGATTCAGATTTAAACATTTAAAAAAAAGTTTTTATGGAATAATTATTTTTTTATTTTATTAAACAATATCTATTTACATTTTTGATATTATTTTTTTATTAAAATATTTTATTTTAGTGTCAATAATAATCTAAAATAATACTCCGTTGCAGCCATTGTTTCGTACAGAGAGAGAGAGAGAGAGAGAGAGAGAGAGAGAGAGAGAGAGAGAGAGAGAGAGAGAGAGAGAGAGAGAGAGAGAGAGAGAGAGAGAGAGAGAGAGAGAGAGAGAGAGAGAGAGAGAGAGAGAGAGAGAGAGAGAGAGAGAGACACAAGGTGTTGTCAGGTGAGGGAGGAGTCAATATTTTGCTCTCTTATATCACTTTGAATACTAACAACACACAAACACAGTCAGAGTAGTGTGTGTTTGTTTGAATTTCATCTCTTGACTCACTTCCTTGTTTTGACACATTAATCCTCACTGACCAGATTACACACACACACACACAGCCGCCCAGTTCAAAGACCGTGTGTGTGTGTGTGTGTGTGTGTCTCTTGTTATCTGAAAGGACCCAGGTGTGCTGGTCACCACAGCGACAGTGAGTGACTCACTGAGATGACACAATGAGACAGAGAGACAGCTGTCTCTCTGTCCCTCTGTTATTGTTGGTTAGAGTGAACCAGGTGACATATTGTTTATTCATTAATCATCACAGAGGCTCTGGTCTGGTGTTGTGTTCAGGAACATCGTTCACCAAACCGTTAATAGTTTGTTCTTCTTCAGGTTTGAATTTCACGTCTCCTTCCTCATGTGTCCTCCTCCTCCTCCTCCTCCTCCTCCTCCTCCTCCTCCTCCTCCTCCTCCTCCTCCTCCTCCTCCTCCTCCTCCTCCTCTAACCACTCTCCTCCTCTAACCACTCTCCTCCTCTCCTCCTCAGGGAGGCTCTAAAGCCAGCATGTCTGAGTCCGTCCAGTCGGCCTCTCATCTGTACGAGGAGAACACCAACAAGCGTCCCGTTCTGACCTCCCAGCCCAACGGTCTGGCTCCTCTGGGCTCCACCAGGCCGGGCCTCCCTCTGCCGGACAGACAGACAGACAGGCAGCAGCCCCCCCTGGCCCCGGAGCCCCCCCACCACTGCCGGCAGGGCAGCGCCTCCTCCACCAAGTCGACGGAGGTGAAGCCGAAGCCGTCCTTCCTGTCCCCGGAGCAGGCCATGAAGCAGTTCATGTCCAAGATGTCGTCTCTGGAGCACCACGAGGTGTTCAGCTACCCGGAAGGTGAGCGGGTCTGAACCTCCCAACAGATAACCAATCAGAAATGTGATCGGTGAGTCATCGCGCTCTTCTTCTTCTCCCCTTCAGTGTATTTCGTGGGTCCGAATGCTAAGAAGAGGTCGGGGGTCATGGGCGGAGCCAACAACGGCGGCTACGACGACGATCAGGGATCCTACATCCACATTCCTCACGACCACATCTCCTACCGCTACGAAGTCCTTAAAGTCATCGGCAAGGGCAGCTTCGGGCAGGTAGTAACAGTACTACTACTGGTAGTACTACTAGTGATGTACTACTAGTAGTACTACTACTCTCCTCTGATGGTCGTCTTCTCTTGATTTTCCTCTCCTGCTATGCTCTTCTCTCCTATCCTGTCTGTCCTCCTCCTCTTCTCCTTTGCTGATTATCCTCCTCTCTTCTTTTGGTCCTCCTCTCCTCCCCCTCCTGCTCTTCTCCTCCTCTGTTGGTCCTCCTCTCCTCTGAATACCATCATCTGTAGAATTGACCACAGCGTTAGGTTAATAGTTTATTCTGGACCATGTGTTGATGGCCGATGGCCGTGTTCCTCATCCCCAGGTGGTGAAGGCCTTCGACCACCGGTCTCAGACCCACGTGGCCCTGAAGATGGTCCGCAACGAGAAGCGCTTCCACCGGCAGGCGGCGGAGGAGATCCGCATCCTGGAGCACCTGAGGAAGCAGGACAAGGACTCCAGCATGAACGTGATCCACATGCTGGAGAACTTCACCTTCCGGAACCACATCTGCATGACCTTCGAGCTGCTCAGCATGAACCTGTACGAGCTCATCAAGAAGAACAAGTTCCAGGGCTTCAGCCTCCCGCTGGTCAGGAAGTTCGCCCACTCCATCCTGCAGTGTCTGGACTCGCTGCACAAGAACCGCATCATCCACTGCGACCTGAAGCCGGAGAACATCCTGCTGAAGCAGCAGGGGCGCAGCGGCATCAAGGTGGGACGGGGAAGTGTTTTACCTCTTTGTGTCTATTATAATCCATCTGTTAAAACAATCGTTCTGTCTCCAGGTCATAGACTTTGGTTCCAGCTGTTATGAACATCAGAGAGTTTACACCTACATCCAGTCCCGGTTCTACAGAGCGCCAGAGGTCATTCTAGGTAAGTGTACCAGGATGTTATCCGGCATTCGCAGCTAAAACAACGAAAGACAATGTAATATTCTAATCCGTCGATATTCTCTATGTTTTGCATGTCATACACTTAAAAAACAGTGATCTTTAAGCCAGGAGGACGTTGTTCGAGAAGACGATCAAACTTGACTATCTAGGGGAAGTAAAAGTCGTAACAAGGTTTCCGTAGGTGAACCTGCGGAAGGATCATTACAGCCGTCGTTCGAGAAGTCAACGCTGATTTATTTTCACGTAACTTGTGCAATGTTGTTCCAGCGCTTCAGTAATTATTTTAACCCAAACCTAATCAAATATTTCACGATCTTTTCCTGAACCGAACGAAGTATTTCACGATCTTTTCCTGAACCTAACCAAGTATTTCACGATCTTTTCCTGAACCTAATCAAATATTTCACGATCTTTTCCTGAACCTAACCAAGTATTTCACGATCTTTTCCTGAACCGAACGAAGTATTTCACGATCTTTTCCTAAACGTAACGAAGTATTTCACGATCTTTTCCTAAACGTAACGAAGTATTTCACGATCTTTTCCTGAACCTAACCAAGTATTTCACAGTGACTTAGTTAAAACCGATTGAGAAATGATCGGTGGGAATGTTAAATATTAATTAGCATCATTTTTGATAAATCCAGATTTTAACTGTTCAATCGTTGGCCTCCAGGCTCCAGGTACGGGATGCCCATCGACATGTGGTCTTTGGGCTGCATCCTGGCCGAGCTGCTGACCGGTTACCCGCTGTTGCCGGGCGAAGACGAAGCCGACCAGCTGGCGTGCATCATCGAGCTGGTGGGCATGCCCAGCCAGAAGCTCCTGGACGCTTCCAAGAGAGCCAAGAACTTTGTGTCGTCTAAAGGCTACCCGCGGTACTGCACCGTCACCACGCTGCCCGACGGCACCACCGTGCTGAACGGCGGCCGCTCGCGGCGCGGGAAGGTACGCGGTGCGCCGGGCAGCAAGGACTGGAGCGTGGCGCTGAAGGGCGGCGACGACTCACTGTTCTTGGACTTCCTCAAGCAGTGTCTGGAGTGGGACCCGACGCTAAGGATGACGCCCAGCCAGGCGCTGCGCCACCCGTGGCTGAGGAGGCGACTCCCCAAGCCGCCGACGGGCACCACCGCAGTGGAAAAGACCTCCTCATCAACCTCCAAACGCGCCACCACCGACAGCGCCGTCACCTCCATATCCAAGCTCGCCACCTCCTCCTCAACCACCATGTCCTCCTCCTCCAAAACCAGGACTAACTTGGCAGCGATCACCGACGCCAACGGAAACATCCAGCCCAGGACGGTGCTGCCTAAACTGGTCAGCTGAGAGTGACCGCACCCCCCCCCCCCCTCCACGATCGCTGTGGTGGGAGTTGGTGAAAGCAGTGAGCAAACCTGCTGGAATAAAACCTGGTTTGTCCGGTTTTAAAGGAGCGCTTTGTTTGTTTCACGCTGGTCTTCGCGGCGGCATCGTTGTTGTTGGGGGGGGGGGGGGGGGTGCGTTCAGGACAAGAACGTGGAAAACTTAGCGTCGGGGTGTTCCACGGCTGGGATGTAAAGCCGAGCTGAAGGAAAACTTTATTGACAAAGTGGGACGCGTTCAGCCTCCTCAAATTCTCAGAAAAAACAAGAGCAGCGAGACAGGAAGTGACCATGCAGGTTTTTAAATGATTGTGAGGCTGCTCAGACAATCAGCTCACTCCACTCTGTAGCTCCAAACACTCAAAAACACGTCAACAAACATGGTGCTAACGGAGGGAACAAAGCTTCTTTTTTATGTTTTTACCACAGAATCTTTTGTGCAAGCTGACAAATCGACACCAAAAACAACTTTCTTCTATAATCTCAGTCTTACAAGGTTTTATCTGCTGACAAACAAGTCGGATGTATCCTTGTAATACTTAAGCAACAGCTGCAAAAAACGCAAAGATTAGCATGCTAATCTGTCTCGTATCACTATGAAATCATTGTTACGTTTCAGTTTAGGGGAACAGAGGTGGGGCACAATCCTAACTGAACCATCAACCTGTTAGCTGGCTAACTTTCTTAGCTAGCTGTTGTTTTTACAGTGTGTAGCTAGCCTTTGCTACCATGCTAGCTTAGTGCCTGTCAGCTGGCTAACTGTTAGCTGGCTAATAACCACTGGTTAGTTGTTAGACAGTTTATTTGTTTGTGTTAAGGTGTCAACTTTGCTACCAATTTACAAACTTTTTAAATCAGTCAGCTAGCCATAGCTGGCTAACTATTTGCCTTTTTTTGGCAGTCTGGTGGCTAGCCTTAGCCTTTTTTTAGCCATAGCCTGTTAGCACTGCCCAGCCTTACGAAGCACAGATTTAGAGTTTTTAAGCGTTTTTAGTTTTTTAGTTTTCAGAAGGTCAGCAGGAAGAGAAGGGAGCTGGTTTGGGTTACGTCACACCATTTTGTTCCCTATTTAACTAAACAAATCTGACTATTAGGGATGCAAAATGGCTGTGAAGATAGAGACGAGCAAAAGGCAGTTTTATGGACAAGTTATAAGTCATGTTAAAATTTAAAGGGCTCTGATATGAAAAGAAATGTAAGCAATCAAAGTCAGAAAAATAATTGAACTGTGTGCCCTCTAATATTTAATTAGCGATACTAAGTGAATACTTTCTGATTCAGGAAAGTTAACACTGATGTATTTGACCGGTCATAACGGATTAAAGATTAAAATAACAATATGATGGTTGTCTGTGTGATTGACAGACTACTTCTGGCCATTCAGGACCATTTTAAAGACAATATTTTAATAGTTATAGCCATTTTAAAATGATTACTTTCATGAATTCTTGTTAAAAGAAAAGAATGAAGTAAGATGAGGAGGAAAAAGGCGACGTAGCATCCAGAGCTGAATGTCTTCAAATAAAGAGCAAAGATTTGATTATTTAGACTTGAAGGGTGAAGATATTGTAGTTTTATTTGGGACTACAGCCTCGTGAGCAGCACATTCACAATATCTACGGTCACAAAGAGGTAGAACCTCTGTAGCTAACGCTACGTTAGCATGTGACTGATAGTCAACGGTGCTTCAGTTTCAATTCAGGGTTTCTCTCAACGTAATAAACAGTTCTGAGAGAATTTAAGACACTAAACATATCCACTGAAACACACTAACAAATAATAACATCACGAATAAAGGGTCCAGTCACATCAGTATGTGTTGCGGTTAGTTAGTGACAACAGACTGTATAGAAGTAGACGTAGTAGACTTCTCAAGTTTGAGTCGGCCATCTTGGTTATTTGCAACCATTAGTGACACAAGAGGGCGGAGCTTAGTACAACCGAGCGACAAATGTTACAATTACCTTTGATGAAGTAAAAAAAACACACTGTGAAATAGTTAAAGTTAAAAAGACGAAAACAGGGACAACGCCGTGGTGGAGACCTGTCAATCACAGTAGCCCCGCCCCTAAAGCATCCCCTGCTTTATGGTCTGTATGACTCTAAATGGACCATAATGTACTAATTGAACATCATGCTGTATTGAAGAAGACTTGAAACTAGAGATTGAGACATAAACTCATGTTTACAATGTTTACTGAGGGAATAAATCAAGAGAGAAGTAGAGTCATTTTCTATAGACTTCTATACAACCAGAGGAGTCGCCCCCTGGTGGACACTAGAGAGAATGCAGCTTTAACACATTTCACTTTTCAGACCCAGAGGTTGCCGCCTGGTTGTGATACAGATGTGCTTAAATTATTTAGTTTTTTAATATATTGAGCTGGTTAGCAGCAGCCAGATGTCGCACAAATTTTAATTGAAATTGGAAAAAGAACATCCACTACGGTCATGCAGATATTAGTACCAGTTGATGGCGCTAATTCTCCACTCAGCTGTCATTAAATAGTTGTAGGTGCAAAGAGATATTTAATGTTTATCTTAATTATTAATACTCACCAACCATCGAGAGGAAACGCTAAAGTGAGTTCACAAAAAAACATTGTTGTTGTACCCTGTCTTAGCCTGGGTTTTGCACAATGCATGCTGGGATACCGCTCCCGCCTCCTTCAAAAAACCTGAACCGGAGGGGCCAGTATTCCCAGCGTTATACCTAACATCCACATGAAGGAGTCACTCTGCCACTTCCTGGTGTGACTGGGTCCTGATGCTATCAAACATACCATTTAAACACAACAAGTACTAGCAGTACAAGTACACAGTTTGTGTGTACGACAGAGATACAAATACAACAGTTACAATAATGTTTAGATGAGCTATCAATGTGATCGGGGAGGGTGGGGAGTTATTTATTTACAACAATTTTAATATTTATTGATCTAATCTACATATTCACGATGATGTGCAGTTCACAGCGTATACTTGAATGTGTGTGCGTGCTGTATGTAGCAGTCTGTGTGTGTGTGTCGACGTAACGAGAGGGTTTTCTTAAAGCTTGTTCCCTCACACACAAACCTACATCGACATTAAAAAACAACTGTACCTGAACGCACCCACAGGAAGTCGAGTCATACTAGGAGGAGGAGGAAGAGGAGGAGGAGCTATGGGACGACAGGAGGACCTGATGATGTACAAACATTACCTGCGTGTCCTTTTCTGACGTTTTATGTTTGTTTTCTAAGGATTTTGATTGGTTGATTGTTTTTTTAAATTGTTTTTAAAGAGAGTGCTGAGTCGTAACTTTGTGCCTTCAGTATCTCGTCGCCATGACACAACCCGCCCAACACACACACACACACACACACACAGCAACATTTACAGTGAAGTCAGTTAGTGTGTCGTTCCACGATGATGTCATTGAGACTCGTGTCACAAGTGAGTTTTCGGCGGCCAAAGTCGGCTTCCTGGAGATTTGTTTTCCAACAAAAACCCCAAAGACACCGTGTGAACCCCCCGCGACCTCTGACCTTCTGTTGATGTAATATGAATATAAATACATAAAAACAATATTGGCCATGAGGCTGGAGACCTGATTTCGCAGCTGTCTTGAATGCAGCGTAAATAGCGTCTGCTGGGGGGGGATGGAAGCCCATTACCGCCAGAAAAAGAGAAAAATGAATAAAGCTAGGAAGGATCAAAATTATGACACGACATTACAATGTTTTCAACACGGGGCTGCACGACGAGATGCATTTGTAGCCTCTTTATGCTAAACACTTATAAAACAAAATATAGTGCAAAATAAGTTGAAATTTAGATTTTTCAAAAATTGTTAAGTCGTCGTCTGAGATAAATCACATTGTTGTCCTTTTATAACAATTAATGTTGTATTTTCCTGGTTGAAATGTGCTTCCATATTGTTGCCAACGCACCAACCACATGTTGTAGCTTTAAACTGATTAACACTGACATAAAGTGTGTGTGTTGGGGGGGGGGGGGGGGGGGGGTGTAAAACATGGCTGCACAATGTACAGACACATATCAGCCAACTGTCGCCTCGGGGCCTGCTGACGACAGGGCTAAGCTAACACTAGCCGATCGACCGCTAGCTGCTGCACTGACGTTTGTTTTCTCTACAGTGACGCTAACACAAGCCTACTGCTAACTGACCGCTAGTAGCACGTTACAAGTTTAAACCTGCTAGCCGTTAGCATTAATGTGGCTTTCTTTGAAGCAAGGGGATGCACCGATTGTAAATTCTGGGTTTTGTTGATGTTTATTTTGTTTTTGTTGTTTTGTTCCCCTTATTGTGCCGAGGAAACAAAGACATCATTTTTTAAAAAAAGTTTTAAAGTCGTTCAGTCCTTCATTACTTCCTTCATCTTTGAGTGAGCACAAATTTATAAAAACAACCTTTAATATAACCTTCTTTCACATGCTACACAACCTTTAATGACAAGCATGTTTCCGTACTTGCATAGCCCAACACAAGCACTCTTTTTGTATCACAAATGTAATTAAATGTAAATGTAAAAGCGATTACAAATATAAATAGGGCTAACTTTCACCTGTTGTGTTTTTCATAAAGAATACAACGTTGTGTTCATCGTTGCGACATTTTCTCTCACTTTTATATATAAACAAATCTCAATCGGTGCATCCCTACTTTCATTTTTCTCATGTTGGTACCTCAGACTGCTCAGTTATCATTGTTTTATGATTATTACTGTTGTCATTGTGACTATCACCCAGGGCATTTGGTTTGAATCTACCAAAGTGCATTCCTTTACAAAGCTAGCTGAGAGCTAGCTGCTCAAACAGACAGACGGGTCAGAAGGTGAGCCAGAAAGCAGGAAGCAAGTGAACAGAAGGGCAACAAGAAAAGCTAACTTCCACACAATAAGTACGGAAGGAGAACACGCGATATTGTTTTTATTTGTTTTTTTAAAGTTTATTAAAACAGGCTGCAGTCACACAGGAACATGAAGTCTGGTTTTAACTGACCTCTTGGTAGCATTCAGAAAACGTGTGAAAGCACCTGTAGCCTAACTAGCCTGCTAGCTCGTTACCATGCTAGCCAGGTAGCCTACTAGCTCATTTTTTCGCACTTCTATCGGGAGTTCGCTGTTAGCGTTAAACTGCGCTGTATTTCTGTGACGTTTGCCAGCTGGGTTTTATTGTGGATTTTAATTGTAAATAATGTGGAAAAAATGTTTGAATAATATTGGTTTTTTTTGGAGGGGTTGAATGCGCTGCTGTGCCACGCCGGCCAGTTTTACAATGTACTGTATCTACTGTACAGAACACAGAAGTCAACACTTTTCTAGTGAGCCTTTGTTAAATTTTATTGTGGAAAAATTATTATTATTAATAAAACAATTGTATTGTTCATCTTTGCGTATTGTTCTTTCCAGGAGTCAGTGCTTAAAATAAACGCATAAAGCACAAGAATTTAAAGGTTTTAAATTTGGTCTAAATCCATTTCATTATATATTTTGAATTTAATTAGAATACTTTTTTATTTTTCACTTTACATTCAGGGGTCATGGTTTTCAGCTACCAAGCTAACAATACAATGTTTACAGCTAACAAGCTACGGTTACAGCTAGCAAGCTAGCGTTACAACGTTTACAGCTAGCAAGCTAGCGTTACAACGTTTACAGCTAGCAAGCTAGCGTTACAACGTTTACAGCTAGCAAGCTAGCATTACAACGTTTACAGCTAACGTTAACCGATAGAAGCAGCAGTAGCCTAGTAGCTCCTGTGTTCTGAGAGGTACAACTTGTGTTTTTGTGAATGGAGTCTCATGTCTTTAGATAACAGCTTCAGTTCCCGTCAGAAAAGCCTGAGAGCAAAGTAAAGAAGTGGAAAATACTCTAAATATATCGTAAACTTAAACAGATATTGATTATTTTAGTTGTCTTTAACACGTCCACAGCAGTACATCTACTGTAGTAATACACGATGTAGAAGTACCTCATAAAATCAGAACTGTATCACTTAAAGTGTAAAAGTATCAACACCACAGTATATAACTACTCCATCACAAGTACATGTCAGACAGATAAGAGGTTTTGTTCTGTATGATGCCGTTTTAAAACACCTGCTGACTCACCTGTGCTTCTGCTGGCTCTCTCGTGCTCTGATTGGCTGACCAGAGATGGAGTGGGCGTGGCTGTGTAAACAAACCAGGAACGGTTATTTCAGCTGCGTTTGTTGTTTGAAGGAGACGTTAAAGATAACAAACGTTTCACACTTTGAAACTTTGCTTTTGAAAACTACCAAAAACAAATGTTCAGCAATTTTTTGTTGATTTTCCATGAAACCCACCAAGAATCACAGAAGGAGCACAAACAATAGAATGCAGTGTGTAAAATAAAATAAAATAGTGTCAAATTAAACACATCAAGAAATCGTCTTATGGCCCAAAATGTGACCAGAACGTGTGTGTGTGTGTGTGTGTGTGTGTGTGTGTGTTACAGAAAATGAGCTGAACAAAGTTGTCAGTTGCTGCTGACTCAGTGAACGTCTCCTTGTGGAGGTTCATCTGGATCCTCGTCTGTTTGGGCTTCTGATGTCCGTGTGTGTGTGTGTGTGTGTGTGTGTGTGTGTGTGTGTGTGTGTGTGTGTGTGTGTGTGTGTGTGTGTGTGTGTGTGTGTGTGTGTGTGTGTGTGTGTGTGTGTGTGTGTGTGTGTTTCTATTTAAATCTGGATCTAGCTCAGCAGGAGATCATGACGGTCACACACACACACACACACACACACCGGTAACCTGATAGTGTGGCTTGCTGCAAGGGATTATGGGTCCAAATTAATATCCACTTCCTGTCCAAATGTTAAACCGCCTTCACTCAGGTTGCCGGTGCAAACTGTGTACTTTATAACGGAGCAGCTTTTCAAATGACAACCTCTACAGGACATTTATTGTGTATAATATAAATTCAGACACTACTTCTTAGTCGTGTTTTACGTCAGTAAAAGGTCCGAGTACTTCTTCCTCCTCTGATAGCTTCACAACATGTAGTTATTTACGGAGAACGAACTTTCACTCTCGTCTTTTCTAACTGATCTCAATCAACAATAAGTCTGATAGTGGAACCAGTTTGAGAGATCAGAGTCAAACGTTCCACCTTCTCCAGACAACCTGGAACCCTAAATATGAGTCTGTCTACCTGTCTGTCTCACTGTACACATGAACATACACTCCAGCAAGCACTCTCTGGTCTGCTCTGAGGGTCTCTGAGTTCAGGACCAACGGAAAACTGTGTGTGTGTGTGTGTGTGTGTCTGTGTGTGTGTGTGTGTGTGTGTGTGTGTGTGTGTGTGTGTGTGTGTGTGTGTGTGTGTGTGTGTGTGGATGGTGTCAGATTTGTCGGGCCAGAGGTCAGTTTATTTTCAGCGTCTCTCTTCATCTCACAACTCTCTCTCTCTCTTTGAATGAATCATACGTTAATAAGCAGCGATGATCAATAATAATGTTGGAGGTAAAACGAACCTGTTGTCACCTGCAGGACACAGAGATTGTCTTTGATGATCTGGTGTCGTTACTTTAGTGAGTTGATCCATTCATAGATAAAAGTATCTGAAGTACAAAAGTATGTTTAATTCTACTGCAGTCAAGTCAGGAGCTGCTCTGCTGCCACCTAGTGGTAGAAAGCTGCCATCACACTCAGTGTTATAGTTATTATCATTATTATTATTGTTATGATTATCATTATATTTTGAGGGACTTTGCGTGAGTATTTTCTTGTCATGTTACCTTATACACATCAATTCATTCATGAATATCAGCAGCACAGTCACAGTCTTTAACTACATTATCCTGATTGTACTTCTGCTGAAGGAGCACTTTAAATACTAAAGTATTCCAATACTCAAAGTACTGCCGCCTCTGCAATTCTGTTGTATGTCTTTTATCGGAGTACTCTGCTGCCATCTAGTGAGGAGAAGGAGTCACTGCACCCAGTGTGTGTCCATGTGTTCGAGATGTAAAGCACCTCAACAGCACTTTTAAAACCAAATCAACGAGATAAATACAGGTAAGTATCAGTGGAGCTGTTCACATCCAGTCAATGTCAGCAAACATCCAGAATGAGTTCATGCAAAAACATGAAGACAACGCGAGAGAGGAACGAGGAGATACGCAGACATGAGACGTCTGTTACTGATGACGGAGGATCAGCTGATCCAGCTGTGATCAGCTGATCACAGCTGGATCAGCTGTCAGTCGGCTTTAACAGCTGGAGAGACATTTGATAAGTTTGTGTCTGTTCACATGATCACTGTACTTAATAACAGTAACTAATAATATAATAACTAATAAAGACACACAGTGATCACCACTGTACTTAATAACAGTAACTAATAACATAATAACTAATAAAGACACACAGTGATCACCACTGTACTTAATAACAGTAACTAATAATATAATAACTAATAAAGACACAGTGATCACCACTGTACTTAATAACAGTAACTAATAATATAATAACTAATAAAGACACACAGTGATCACCACTGTACTTAATAACAGTAACTAATAATATAATAACTAATAAAGACACAGTGATCACCACTGTACTTAATAACAGTAACTAATAATATAATAACTAATAAAGACACACAGTGATCACCACTGTACTTAATAACAGTAACTAATAATATAATAACTTTGTGTTCTGTGTTCTGTGTTCTGTTTATGAGCTCAGGATCCATTTCTACCAGCGGAATGCGATCGAGTCATTTTCTATAGACTTCTATACAACCAGAGGAGTCGCCCCCTGGTGGACACCAGAGAGAATGCAGCTTTAACACGTGAAGCATCGGCTTCACTTTTCAGCATTATTCAGTGTAACTGAATTTATTAAATAAATGAGAATTATTCAAATTTCTGCTTCGTTTCAGCATATCTCTGATATTCATCTATAAGAAATAATAGTGAGAACAATTTTAAATTAACAAAAAAAATTGTTTTTAAAACTATGAACGATTCTTGTTTAACAATATTACAAATGAATATTGAGTCAGATTGTTTGTTCCGTCTCTATAAACGTCGTCTCCGCTCTTATTTCTCTTGCTTGCGTGGTTGCTGTGAACCCACTCAGAGCTTCCTTTGCAACAGGAAACAACTCGTAACTTCATGGAAATGCCACAATGCATCTCTGCCTGACATGTTAATGAGCCGAGAGAGAGAGAGTGCGTGTGTGTGTGTGTGTGTGTGTGTGTGTGTGTGTGTGTGTGTGTGTGTGTGTGTGTGCGTGTGTGTGTGTGTGTTTAAAACACTGGAGGACAAACGTTACTCAAAAACCGTTGAGAAGAAAACGCCTGAATCATCTTTTTATTCACATGAACTCAGCTTCCCTTAAAGGGCCAGTTCCCCCGATTCACTTCAGCCAGAGATGGAAGAAGTATTCTGACTTTTTATTGCAATAAAAGTACGAATATCGCACGGTGAAAATACTCCACTACAAGTACAAGCCCTGCACTCAAAACCTTCCTGAAGTAAACGTGTTATCAGTCAAATGTTTTCTGATGTTTCTGCTGCGTGTTTTTAACTCGTTTAATCCACATCAATGCATCGTATTCAAACTTTCCACGTTACTCTGAATATTGATGTATATTTATGGATCATAGCGCTACAACCTGCTCGCTCTGAAGAGGTCAAAGGTCCCAGACGAGCAGCTCTTCTTTCATCTCTTATCTCCGCTCATCCTTTCATATCCTCAGCGGTGAGATACGATCTGAGCGTCTGAGTGTGAGACAGACTCACTTCCTCTCAGAATACCAACACAACACTGAAGCTCAGCTTAGATTTCATCTCTTTGATCCTTTTTAAGAGGAAATCTAAAATATATACACTGAATAGAAACATGTCAGTCTGTTAAACAAACCAGAGTAGAGCAGCACCTTCTTCAGACTCTTCTTCTGCTTTTATTAACCGATGGTTGATCGTTCTATCGATTCATTATTCGTTTCATGATTTCTATCTCGCTTACATCGTGATCTTAAATGATTTATCGTGTTTTTATTGTAAAGCACTTTCAAAAACTGCTTTATAAATAAAGTTATTATTGTTATATTATTATAAAAACCACCATATACAGCATATAGTGCTTTATAAATAACAGCTGTGGAACTAATTATACACACTCACACACACACTCACACACACACTCACACTCACACACACACACACACACACACACACACACACACACAGACACACACACACACACACACACACACACACGGTGTTAGGTTGCAGCAGCAGCAGAGCTGTGCGTTCATACTATCCGTCACTCATAAACATGCAAACACTTGTTTCCTTTCTTCTGCAACATGCTGACTCACACTGAAACCTCCACACACACACACACACAGGTGGAGGGGGGGTTGACACCCAATTTCTCTCCGTGTCTTCACAGTTTCTATCACTCGTTCGTTACTTTGCTCTTTTCTGCTTCTTCACTACGTCTCTGAGGGAAATATTGTACTTTTTACTGCACAACACTTATTGTCACTTAGATACACATAAAAACACAGAATATACTGCGAGCTGTGTGCGGGCGATGTGCAGCAGGATCAGCAGGACGTCGTGTGTTAACATGGCCGGTCTCCGCCCATCACTCTCCTCATCTGCTGCTGAAACTCTGATCCACGCCTTCATCACCTCCAGAACCGACGACTGCAACAGCATTCTTTACGGCACATCATCCAAAATCCTAAATAAACTCCAGTACATCCAGAACTCTGCTGCTCGCCCGCTCACCCACACCCGCTCCCGTGACCACATCACCCTGTTCTCCAGAACCTCCACTGGCTCCCCGTCCCACAACGGATCCAATACTAAATCCTTCTCCTCACTCACAAACCCTCCACAGTCAGACCCCCTCCTCCCTCACCGACCTGCTCCACCACCACACTCCATCAGCTCCTCTGATGCCTCCTGTCTCTTCCGCTCAGGACCAATCACCGGACATCAACAGAGCCTTCTCCATATCTGCCCCTCCCTCTGGAACTCTCCCCAAACACATGCGAGACTGCACTGACCTTTCCACGTTCAAATCACAACTCACACTCACCTGTTCAAAACTGCTTTAACGCGTGACTGTTATTGTGTACTCTGTTTTTAGTGTATTGTTTTATATATGATGATTTTAATGTAAAGTGTCTTTGAGTGTCATGAAAAGCACGACATAAATAAAATGTATTATTGTTATTATTATGATTAACTCATTGAGCGATCATGATCTATGTCTCTTGTCTCTATTGTTCCATGTTTAAATGTGTCTATAATATGTTTATTGTTTACATGCTGGTCCACATTAAAGTTTTCTAAGTCTATACTTGTATGATGATGCAGTACTACTACTAATCCACACAGTAGTATATAAAGTATTTCATGTGGCTGTCGCATTGACGAACTACGACATGCTTTATGTGTTAGTGATGAAAACAGAATATTATAATGATCTCTAATGAAGGAGCCATTCTGCATACTTTTATTTTGATGCAGAGTTTTGCTGGTAAAGTTACGTAAAGAATCGAGTACTTCACTGCTAAATACTTATCAATCTGCTGCTGAACAAATAGTCCCCAACAAATGCACAACATACTTCCTCCTGTTTGTTCAACAAAGTCATGAACTGACGTGTTTGTGGAGTGTTTCTAAAGAGTTGCATCTTCAGTGTGGCATGAAATAAAAAGGTTCTTCATCTTTCACTTTCTCTGTCTGTTGACCACACAAACACAGCTCTGCAGACTGGGGAAGCACAGCCCCGCTTCTTAGAAGCAGAGCGACCGGGGTGCATTGTGGGTAAAGGGGCTGCATGTAGTTACAGTAAAAGAAGGCCACCTGCCGTTTACCAGAAGGGATGTCACAGGAAGTGACATCACAGCTGTGGGTTGGAGGGAGTGCTGAATTTCTGCAGAAATACCCCCGACCCGCCTGTCTGCTGCAGAAGATCATCAACACAAGAGCAGGGTCGTTATTCTGCTGTTATTGTGACCCTTTAATATTTACTATTTCCATTTTCTTGTGCTTTACTTCTACTCCACTACATTTATCGGACAGCTATAGTCAGTAGATATTTAGTTCACATAAAACACACGTGATGAGATGATAAATGTATCCAGTAGTACAACAGTTTGAGCAGTTTGACTCTAAAACATACATATTTTGACGACATACAGAAAAGCACTGGGAAGCAACAGAACGATATAAAAACACATCATTCTGACAGTGGACTCTCCCTTTAGGTCTGCTCGTAAAGTGAGCTGTCCTTTAACCAATGTTGGTGGTTTGATTCTCCGCATGTCAAAGTGCTCTGAACCCAAACCATCACTTTTAATGCAACATTACATGTTTCAGTATACTTTTACTGCTGTGATTCACATTCTGTCTGTCTGAGCTGCTTTGAGCTTGAATGTTTAATGTTGACGTTGGAAATTAGGAAATAATACGAAATCCGCTTCCTGAACATTTGACCGTTTTGGCCACATCTTGTGCGTTTCATCTACGGAATGAAAGCAGTGGAAGAAATGCGACAATTATTTTTTGTGCTACTTGGCAACTCTGCCTCCAAGCAGACCAAAATGACATGCGGAGTTCCGCAAGGCTCAATTATTGGGCCTCTTGTTTTGTAGAATAAATTAAATACATTTGTTGAAGACATATGAAACAATAAGATCATCTTTTATGCAGATGACACTCACATATACCTAGCGGTGTTGATAAACAGCTACAGGCCTTGGAAGTGGCCTAACAAGTGTAACGGCCTTCTTCAGACTGCCAGCTGAAGTTAGTTTTTGGCATATCCAGATTCATTTTATAATATCTGGACAGTAAAAAATGAGATGTGGTTTCTGCAAATCTGATCCAAACCACATTTGCTGGTGGATTTCAAAGTGTCTTTCGCACCCCCCTCTATGTGACAAACGGTGACGCTGGCGTGATGCAAGTGCTGAGCAGAATCAAAGGTGCTCCCAGCGGAGAGCTTCATGGAGGATACTGCAATCCATCGGCACACATTCATCTCAACGTACACCAGCCTCCTGGAGTTCTGGTTGCACAGAGGATGGACCTCCTTCTCATACTTCCCCGTCAGAAAGTCATGTCACTAGCGAAGCTAAGTAGTTACCGACGCCTACGTCGCTACCACAGAAACCCATGCAAAGTCTTGCAATCTTGCAAGCTGAATGACGCCAACGATTTGAGTTTCAAACTTGACTCTTGAACTTTGACGAAACAATCTCAACTCGAGGTCCAAGTAGCTTTCGATCGCACCACAAGACCAGTTGGCGTAGATGATTTTGATGAGCCCTTCATGAACCTGTCATCTGTGAACGGCTCAGAAACAAATGTAGATTTGAACATCTACAATGTCACAACAACGGACAATTAAGAAAAACAATTACGTGATGTGATCGTGAGTTTCTTTTAGCAGAACGTTGAGGTGAGATCGTTTTGCCGAATCAACGATTGAGTCGCCCAATCTTGATTCTCTGTCTTAGAAAACAAAAAACAAGTCAGAAATGTTGGTGTAATCACAACAATTCAGAAGTGCATCTTATCCTTTAAAATCATCACAGGAATCAGAAAGTAAAGTTCATTCTGTTTAATTCAGTTGCATTGCTCTGCATGTGCCAATCAATAAATACAATTAATAAATAAACAACAGTCACAGCAGAATCATTAAATAGATACATTAAATACAAAAATAAATATAGAAAACTACGACATGTCAGTAAAATACAAAAGCCCCTGAAGAGTACAGTAGTTCTATTACAGCTGCAGAGTACCTGTACTGCAGTGAAGTACTTCACTTGAATGTTCAGAGGACTTGTAGTACGTTTGAGTACGTCAGTATTTAACTCTTGTGTACTTTGTACCATACGAGTAATGACACCACCGACAGTTAAATAAATCATAATTATATTAGGCAAATCTTCTGAGCATTAAATCATCTGCCGTTTTTAAATAAGTAAAAATCAAGAAATCAAGTATTTCCAGGTGATAATTGATTGATTAAGTGAGTTAAACTCCATGTTGAATACATTAGTTTTTATAAACATTTCACAGGATTAAACCGCCAACTCTCTTCTTTCAAGTATGAATCTCCGAACCTCTTGAGAAAATATATGAATTTTACAAAATTACAATATCTATTAGGCTTAGGCTGTTGTCACTGTAATAAATATCTATTTATAAATAACCTCTTAATACAGAAAAACATTTAAAACTTTGCAAGCTGGTTTAAATTGAATATTTTTTGGTTTTGTAACATATTTTATCCATTTTCAAAACGTCATTAAATATGCTTGTTGCTGTTATTGTTGACATCTTGTTGGTGCTTTAGGCGCTCGGACGGGTTTTGACCCTCCGTGTTTGCCGCCGCCGGCGTCGCCTCCTCTCCATCTTGATGTCATATAATGAGCTCGCCTCCTCGTACAGCAGCGGCAGCTCCCACAATGCTTTGCTCTGGACTTTAAGGTTGTCAATCTGGAGAAAGCGGAGAGAGATTTTATTTAAATTATTTCAACCACAGTCAGAAACAACGTAATTCCCACAACAGCATCCCATTTCAAGCACCACAAAACCTTAAGTAAACTTTTTAAATAAGTAAGGTGGAAGGAGGGTTTGTAGAGGCTTTCAAAGGAGATTTATGGATCAGCCTGTGATACGACTTATTCAGACCTTGACGTAAACCTTCCATTAGCCTCACTTAATCCATTTTCTAATGAACCCTACATAGACTTTTGAAACAAACATTAAACCCTACAGAAGGTTTTCGCCTTTGTACGCTCTACATAAACCTTCAATAAGCCTGATTTTAAGGCCTTTGTACTCTCTACATAAACCTTCAATAAGCCTGACTTTAAGGCCTTTGTACGCTCTACATAAACCTTCAATAAGCCTGACTTTAAGGCCTTTGTACGCTCTACATAAACCTTCAATAAGCCTGACTTTAAGGCCTTTGTACGCTCTACATAAACCTTCAATAAGTCTGACTTTAAGGCCTTTGTACGCTCTACATAAACCTTCAATAAGCCTGACTTTAAGGCCTTTGTACGCTCTACATAAACCTTCAATAAGCCCGACTTTAAGGCCTTTGTACGCTCTACATAGATCTTCAATAAGCCCGACTTTAAGGCGTTTGTACGCTCTACATAAACCTTTAATAAGCCAGACTTTAAGGCCTTTGTACGCTCTACATACACCTTCAATAAGCCAGACTTTAAGGCCTTTCTACGCTCTACATAAACCTTCAATAAGCCTGACTTTAAGGTCTTTGTACGCTCTACATAAACCTTCAATAAGCCCGACTTTAAGCCCTTTGTACGCTCTACATAAACCTTCAATAAGCCAGACTTTAAGGGCTTTGTACTCTCTACATAAACCTTCAATGAGCCTGACTTTAAGGGCTTTGCACTCTCTACATAAACCTTCAATGAGCCTGACTTTAAGGGCTTTGTACTCTCTACATAAACCTTCAATGAGCCTGATTTTAAGGGCTTTGTACGCTCTACATAGACCTTCAATAAGCCCGACTTTAAGCTCTTTGTACGCTCTACATGAACCTTCAATAAGCCCGACTTTAAAGCCATTGTACGCTCTACATAAACCTTCAATAAGCCTGACTTTAAGGCCTTTGTACGCTCTACATAAACCTTCAATAAGCCTGACTTTAAGCTCTTTGTACGCTCTACATAAACCTTCAATAAGCCCGACTTTAAGCTCTTTGTACGCTCTACATAAACCTTCAATAAGCCTGACTTTAAGCTGTTTGTACACTCTACATAAACCTTCAATAAGCCCGACTTTAAGCTCTTTGTACGCTCTACATAAACCTTCAATGAGCCTGACTTTAAGGGCTTTGTACTCTCTACATAAACCTTCAATGAGCCTGACTTTAAGGGCTTTGTACTCTCTACATAAACCTTCAATGAGCCTGACTTTAAGGTCTTTGTACTCTCTACATAAACCTTCAATAAGCCTGACTTTAAGGCCTTTGTACGCTCTACATAAACCTTCAATAAGCCTGACTTTAAGGCCTTTGTACGCTCTACATAAACCTTCAATAAGCCTGACTTTAAGGCCTTTGTACGCTCTACATAAACCTTCAATAAGCCTGACTTTAAGGCCTATGTACGCTCTACATAAACCTTCAATAAGCCTGACTTTAAGGCCTTTGTACGCTCTACATAAACCTTCAATAAGCCAGACTTTAAGGCCTTTGTACGCTCTACATAAACCTTCAATAAGCCTGACTTTAAGGCCTTTGTACGCTCTACATAAACCTGCCATTAACCCAACAGTCTCTCTTGCTCAGTGTGAGTATTTGTCACTCTACCTGGATGTGTTTGAGAGCCCTCAGTTCCTGCAGGAGCTTCTCCTGCTCCTGGTAACGGTGTTTCTTCAGCTCCTGGACCATCTTCAGGATGTAGCTCAGCTCCGTCCTGACGTCTTCGCCCGCTCCCACCTCACCACCACTGGCGGTGACGGCAGCGGCGGGAATCTCGTTGCTCCTGTCCGTCTGGGGAGTCGGGGTGGGCAGCTCCTTCAACATCTGGCCAAGCAGCTTTTCGTACGTCTCCAAAACGCCACCCATGAACACCCTCTTTGCCTGAGAAAGAAACAAATATCGGTTTGATCGTTTAAGCATCCCAAATATTTTTGTTGAGTCAATGAAATCTAAGTCTTAAAAAAGTGGGAACACTAAAACAGATGGTATGAAATATAAAAGTATATATTTGTAGTTTTTTTACGAAACCATGTAAGATTTTACATGGTTTAGTGGTATCGTCCGTTTAACAGAACAGAGCTGGTGTTCTTCGACTTGACAAACTTGTACCGGCCTCAAGGTGCTGTAAACCTTTCTACGCAGTGGAAAGAAGCTCTGTGGTTTCCCACACAGGAGTTAAATTAAGAGCGGGGTGGGCTTGAAGGGGAAGCCACTCATTGAACATGAATGTCATCCTCCAACAGGTTTTAAACTCATTAGGATGCAAAAGCTGAAAGGTCAGAGGTCAACAAAGTCTGACATTGTATTAATCAGTGAAGACGCAAGTTGAAGACTCTTTAAATGCCCGAGCGGTGCCGGTTTAAGGTTGAAACTTTGTCAAATTGCAGAAGCGAAGTGTTAAACTTTGTCATATATTTATTAATGGTTTTCAAAAGACCAGAAGCCAAAACAAGTTGGTCTCCCGCTCTTTGCGCTGCACCTATTGTCACTTAAAGCACCGCAGCAGCATAACAGTGAACATTTTCAACATTGCGGCTATGCAATAGACTTAAACACTGTCAGCGATACATTATGTATGTGACGTAATTTAAGTCAACGTATCAACGTATCCTCATTTCAGGGTTCGTATGAAATCTTACGTGAAGTTCCTTCTCATTGTTTGTGCGTTTTCCTACAAAAGTCCAACAAAACAACTTCGTTTTTCACTTTTCTATTTGACGAGCTGCCAGTAAGAACGGGTCGTTTTGATTTCAGACTATTTCTCTTCAATGAGACTTTTGGGGATTTCTTAAGTCTACACGGAGGCATGTAATCCTTAAAGCATGCACATATGAGATCTTCCTCCAACAGGTTCATTGTTTCCTAAAGCAGTGTTTCACCTCATGAGTTACTGAGGAGGCTGGAGGTTGTCGTGGTGAGGGAGAAACTAAATGGAAAAACCCAGACGGGCGTGTTGGGTGGGCGACCTTTATGCTAAAACAGTTTCTGTACCACCATGAATACCGAAATATGATTAAAAGTCATCCTGACATCATGTTTCCGACTTTTATGACGTTTGTTTGACACTTGCCCAACTTTATTTCTAAACCAACAAACGGCAACAACATCACGTTGCTGATGCCGGTTCCAAAAACGGGACAATAAGCCGATCCAAAAAAGTCCAAATCTTGTTGCAACAAAATGTTCCTCTATATGAACAATCGCATTATTGATTGTCTTTAGATTGTCATCTGGTGTTCTGTTGAGCTGAGGACAAACAGGTTCAGGTCCAGTTTGAAACCGTCATATCTAGATGAACATGTTGGTTTTCATCGGGACGAGCAAACAGCATGAACCAAATACCGCAGCCTAGTTAGCAAAGCCTCCATCTGATCTCGTAACCACACAACGCTTCACAGCGAGCAGCAAACAACCGACCGAAGGGCCGCAGACACGAACAGGGAAAGACTGCTGTGCTGCTGCTCAGCCCACGAAACCGACCATGAAGTGGCTTTTTAGAACAGTTGGTGAAGAGTGAAAGTTTCATTCTGAGCGCTAGTGTTGCACACAATGCAGAGCAAGCACGGAGCGGAGAAAAGCTCAGCGGTGCGAGAGAGAAACCGTCGGGTGTCAGACTGAAACACCTCGAGGAAGAACCAGCTGCTGACTCAGCGATTAATAGTGAAATAAAGATGGCGGAGCTCGACAGGAGAACCTGATTTTAAATGAATTTCAATGAGTTCAAAAAGTTGTGATGTAAATGTATTCGCCTTCTTTTTGAGATTACAGAGAGAAGATCGATCTCATGTGTGTGTTAAGAACGGAGCTGGAGTCAAGAGGCGATGAGCCTAGCTTAGCATGAAGACTGGAACTGCTAGCCTGCCTCTGTCCAAAGTAAAAATAAATAGAAAATACACCGACAAACGCCTTTAAAAGTCTTGTTTGGTGCACAGAAGTACGGAGCGGGTGATTGTTGTTTAACAAATGTTTTCCATGAAATCACGTATATTTCTTTTTGTGTACACTTTTTGTGTTGGGAGGTGTATTTTCATCCACTTTGGACTGACCCATGCTGTTGCATCCAGTCTTCATGCTAAGCTAAGCTAAGCAACTAAAGCGCGTCCTTAACGAGCGCTTTCAATCCTCTGATCCCGGAAACACATCTCCCAACATATTGAATATTGCTTTGAAGGTCGCAGTTGAGTCGACGTTCCCGTCAACTTTCTATGAACCACGAACGATAACCGATGTATTTTATGGACATTTAAAGAGAGGCTGAGCTTAAAGGTGCACAGATGAACAGATGAATCATGTATATAAAAGCCCATCTCGTCTTTATGTTCATATTTGTAGATGTATAGAAGTTTAATTGTTTAATTGACTTTTATTTACCTCCATTTTGCCGGCAAGTGGATCTCTGGAGAAGACCGGCTTGCTGTCAAATCTCTCTCTCGGTAGAATCTTCTGCAAGAAAAAGAACATTTTTCCAGGTCAAGTTTCATGTTAATAAAGACAAATTTATGTAATCACTGGTGCATTCAAGGACAGTCGGACTTTGGAAGCGTCAGAGCAGTCTGTTGCAAAGCGTTAAATTGATGAGCTAAAGTATATTGAATATCCAATCCCAAGAATATCATAAACATTAATGTTAAAAGCTTCATACGGGGAGTTCAAGGACAGTCTGACATTTCAGATGTAAGAGACATTGAAGGTAATGATGATCAAAAACAAGACAAATGATAATTAAACACGTTAGAAAAAGAGATTTTAGTTGCTTTCTATTGTTTTTATTGGTGCGTTCAAGGACACTCCGACATCTGAGATGCATGTGTCATCTGTTGCAAAACAAAGAAAAAAAGAATCGACCCTAAAACAACGGAAATGCGGTCGTTTCCTGCACATAAAAAAGGTTTGCGTTCAGCGTCTGTCTGCTAAACCTCAAAAGTCGGAGTGTCCTTAAACGCACCATCAAGGAACAGTATCCCTGCTCCTGAAGTGCACAGTTGGATCATTTATAAAAATAAAAATAGTGACTGTTTGTAGTTAAAAGGTCCTTAAAGCGTGCATAAAGTAAATGGAACAAAAGGTTTGTGCTGAGTGTGAAAGCAGCAGGAGGAAACTGATTTTCAAGTACTGCACAGTACTGATGTAGTATAAGCACAGTAGTACTACTAGTAGTAGTAGTAGTAGTAGTAGCAGTAGTACTCTCAGTGCAATACTCACATAGTGCTGCCGGAGGTTATGGATGGTCCTGTTCATCTTCAGAGGGCTGTAGGAGCTTCGGACCTGACAGACGATCAACCAGAGGGACAGACAGACCACCGCCTTCGCCGTGGCAACCATCGTATCGTACCGCTTGTACAGTGACACTCCTGCACGCTGGTCGCTGGTTCGATTCCCGAGCCCGACTGTGGGCCTTTGTTCAATCCCTGACGAAGCGACGAAACACCTGTCTGACGGTCTCACTGTCTGATGGTCTGACGGTCTCACAGTCGAGTGTCTCTCACCCTGAAGTTGTCTCAAACTGTTTGACTTGACGTGAAACCTTGTATTTATCACTCAGGAGAGAGACGAGCCGCGCAGAGAGAGCGTGTGATGCAGCGATGATCTAGGTGTGAAAATGTGGTCGTGCAGTTTCCTTTAAATCACCAAACTTCATAGAAGAGGGTGAGGGGTCTCCCACTCATGCATGTCAAACACCAATCAGCTGCTCCTGCAGAAATGCACATCACTCAATGTTTCTTCATGTAATTAATGCTTTTACTGGTCACACTGGGAACACGGATGTTTCTGATTGGAGGCCTGTTCTTTCCTCAGCGTAGTGAAGAGACGTTTGAGTGGAAGCGATGCCGCAGCCGGCGTCGGAAATCATTCCATCCCGTAGACGCAGTGGAAACCGTGAGGAAGCCTTTTTATTCATTCATCGTCACACGCATGACCTTTAACCTCCGAACCCGGACCCTTCAGCATCAGCAGCCGAGAGCTGCTGCAGAGTGCAGAGGAAGCAACTTGGGGTTCAGTGTCTCGCTTAAGGACACTTGGACACGAGGAGCACGGGGATCAAACCGCCAAGCTCGTGGTTAAAAGGACGACCCGCTCTCCCGCTGAGCCACAGAAATATACATGAAAATACTCAAGTAACAGATGCAGGTGTACAGCTTGATCAGAGGGATGGAGAACGGTCATAGACGTACTCAAAGTAAACCTTCAGGGTTGACATTGTTTGACAAGGTGGTGAAACACTTCATCCCTGTTGACTTGAGCAGCGGCCTCCTGGTGTCTGAACCTTCCCCTGACCCGCTGAGGGCTTCTGTGTCCGCAGACTTCCTCCTTCAGGTTTACCAGCGATTCCCTTACGTGAGATCTCTCCTCATTCCAGTACATCGTCTTTCCGTGGGCACAGCTGTGAGCGCTGTGCGGGAACAGCCTGAACTGTAGACGATGTTGAACTATTTGGTGTAAATGAATAATAGCACAGCAGAGACTGAAAGGCCAGATGAGGACAGGAAATGATGTCATGAAGCTGACACCCTGGCTGGGTGTGAAGTGTTTCTAATGCCCAGAACAGTCCCCACTTTAGTTTAAAGGAAACTAAAGAGACTTTTCTTGTCAGCTACACATAACTATTTATACACACATATATATACACAGAGTGAGGGAGTGATGTCATGATCTGGAAACAGATAGAAATGAACTGCAGGGCAGCAGACAGGAGGTGGATGAACCTTCAGCAAGCAGCATGGAAGGTAAGAACAGAAGAAGTGAAACCAGAGAGTCTGAACTTCAGAGGAACGGTTTGATAGTAAACGAGAGAAATCTCAACGAACGGCATTCATCCATCCGAGCAGATAACAGAGAGACACTCGGGAGGGTCGCCATCTTGGTTTCTTGGGCCACAATCATTCAGTCTTTTTGGCAGTAGCCTAAAGCATCCTCTGCTTTATGGTCTATTAGAGACCTGTCAATCAGCGTGTAGCCCCGCCCTAAAGCATCCTCTGCTTTATGGTCTATTAGAGACCTGTCAATCACTGTGTAGCCCCGCCCTAAAGCATCCCCTGCTTTATGGTCTATTAGAGACCTGTCAATCAGCGTGTAGCCCCGCCCTAAAGCATCCCCTGCTTTATGGTCTATTAGAGACCTGTCAATCAGCGTGTAGCCCCGCCCCTAAAGCATCCCCTGCTTTATGGTCTGTGTGACTCTAAATGGAGCATAATGTACTAAATGAACATCATGCTGTATTGAAGAAGACTTGAAACTAGAGATTGAGACATAAACTCATGTTTACAATGTTTACTGAGGGAATAAATCAAGAGAGAAGTAGAGTCATTTTCTATAGACTTCTATACAACCAGAGGAGTCGCCCCCTGGTGGACACTAGAGAGAATGCAGCTTTAACACATGAAGCTTTGACTTCAAAGAACCGGATGCAAAAGTAACAGGAATTAAAAGCTCTTTTCACCCAAATTACCAAAAAACTAAAAACCTTATTTCCAGCTCCCCTCGAGTACAGCAGAGGATACTTTATTGTTATCGTCATGATTCGAAGCATGCAAGTAAGCAAAACACTGACAGGGAACTATCAGTACTTTAAGTAAATACATTTAGCTGATAATAAGTACTTCTTGCAGTAAGGTTTTGAATGCAGGACTTTTACTTGCAGTGGAGTATTTTCAGAGTGTGGTAGTAGTACTTTCACGGCAGTAAAGAGTCGGAATACTTCTTCCATCACAGCTGTCCGAACACAAAGCAAGTTGAATACTAAAGAACACAAAACTGTCTTCATTTCACTTTCCTTCAGTTTAAAAAAGAGAAAGTGGATTTAGTGCTGAGCTCAGCAGGAAGAGAGGCAGGTAGAGTCTGGTGTTCAGGTGTTCGTACATTACGTGGGTATCCCCCTCACACACACACACACACACACACACACACACACACACACACACACACACACACACACACACACACACACACACACACACACACACACACACACACACACACACACACACACACACACACACACACACACACACACACACACACACACACACACGAAGAGGTTTCACACGTGGATTTCTGTTTCTGTTTCGAGGAATTTGCAAGAGTTTCTTTTTAAACATCAGTCTGAACTTTAATGATGTTTGACAGAATTTCTGCTGAATTTCTACTTTAGCTCCTAAAGTCTGCTTCTCTGATTTACTACTTTATTAACTTTGAACAGATATGAGGATGAACCGGTAAATATCACTTGTTGTTGGAGTCTTTGGCCTCATCAACGTTTAGGTTCTTGTACTTTAGTTTAAAATGTTCATTGGCTCTGAACCATCATTAACACACACGGTGTGTACTTGCACTCACCTCACGTCATCCTGAAGTCCTCTTCCAGTCCTCTGGTCCTGTCTGGTCCCAGTAAGACCAGTCCCCTGGTCCTCTCTGGTCCCAGTAAGACCAGTCCTCTGGTCCTCTCTGGTCCCAGTAAGACCAGTCCTCTGGTCCTCTCTGGTCCCAGTAAGACCAGTCCTCTGGTCCTCTCTGGTCCCAGTAAGACCAGTCCCCTGGTCCTGTCTGGTCCCAGTAAGACCAGTCCTCTGGTCCTGTCTGGTCCAGTCCCCTGGTCCTCTCTGGTCCCAGTAAGACCAGTCCCCTGGTCCTGTCTGGTCCCAGTAAGACCAGTCCTCTGGTCCTCTCTGGTCCCAGCAGTGAGGCCTATCAGACTCCTCGACAGGTGAAAGGTAAGTTAGCCTGATGCAGAGCACCTGTTGCTTGTGCATCATCGTTAGGTGTGTTTGATTTGTGCCACTTTGCGTCCTGACCGGGTGGTGCTTTCAGTCAGTGGCGGCCTAATCAATTGAACCTTTTTTCTTCTTGCTCTGTAGCGGCTGTGACCTATAGGGTACGTCTCAAGTCTCCTAATTGTCATTTCCTCGCTCCTCGCTCGAACCGGAAGTTGTTCTGCTCCGCCATATTGACGGCCGTCCCAAAGCTCTTATTTAGCTCTGAGGAGCGAGGAGGGAGGAGGGAGGAGAGAGGAGAGAGGAGGGAGGAGGGAGGAGAGAGGAGAGAGGAGGGAGGAGGGAGGAGAGAGGAGGGAGGAGGGAGGAGGGAGGAGAGAGGAGGGAGGAGGGAGGAGGGAGGAGGGAGGAGAGAGGAGGGAGGAGGGAGGAGGGAGGAGGGAGGAGAGAGGAGGGAGCAGGGAGGAGGGATCTCTGAGGACCCACGAGAACAGACTTCCAGGAAGTGTTTTAACGGCCGACACGCCCCCTCATTGTTCATCTGTCATGTGATTGGACGCTGCAGCCGATCGACTGATGAGATTTTGTTCAACATGTAAACAGTGAAGACGGATCACAGATTAAACTCTCGTTTATGTTTGATTAGTTTTCTGATTCAACATCTGGTTTAAATAAATGTTCATTGTAGTCTGAACAACAAAAGGACCACAAACAACTTTCTACATTTATTCGTGATCTTCTTCCCTCAATAACTTTTATTATGGAAACAATTAAAGTCAGAGAGAGCCGCGAGACGAAACACCTTTTACATCATTTATCATCATTTCATTCCTGATTGTCGGGTTTGATGAGTTTCATTAGTTATTTATAGCTTTATTAGTTATTATATTATTAGTTACTGTTATTAAGTACAGTGATCACGTGAACAGACACAAACGTATCAAAAGTCTCTCCAGCTGTTAAAGATGACTGACAGCTGATCCGTGATTACGTTAAAAGGGATTTGTCAAATTCAAAGCAACTGAGTTTTGATTCAAATTTTTGTGAATTTAATTGTGTTTACGTTGGTTTTTCACAGCTGTGGGTGTGTGAGTCTACACTGTAGTTTGATGTTTTGGCCGTCGCCATCTTGTTTTTTCTCAACCAGTGAACAGGAAGTGACCATATCTGGACTGAGGAGTGACGTAGAGACGCCGTGTACGTCTCTGGTGTCGACCTGTCAATCACCGTGTAGCCCCGCCCTAAAGCATCCCCTGCTTTATGGTCTGTGTGACTCTAAATGGACCATAATGTACTAAATGAACATCATGCTGTATTGAAGAAGACTTGAAACTGGAGATTGAGACATAAACTCATGTTTACAATGTTTACTGAGGGAATAAATCAAGAGAGAAGTAGAGTCATTTTCTATAGACTTCTATACAACCAGAGGAGTCGCCCCCTGGTGGACACTAGAGAGAATGCTGCTTTAACACGTGAAGCTTAGACTTCACTTTAAAGAACCGGAGGTTGCCGTCTGATTGGGACTTATTACTCATTTAACTGCTCGGTAACGCAATGAATTGTGGGTCAGAAAGCTTGCTGACTTGAAAACTTCAAAACGCGACAGGATGTAGTAGAACATCCTGGTATCTTTGACATACTGTGTATTTAAACACACACTAAATATTTGGTCTTTTGAAAACTGGAACTCACAGACAGATCAACTTAATGTGGATTAATCCGCTGCTGAAAGTAGTTCCCAACTAAAGCTCTGTCCAGCTGTTACACTCATGCTGATTGTAGTTTCTGAGTTGGTGTAAATAAAGTGGAATAAACGTTTCCAAACTTCACTGATGATTCAGTTCTTCTAGACTTTTGGAGAAACCTCGACTCCTTCTTTGTCTTTCACTATCTGACGTCACCTGTTGTGAGAAAAGCCCCGTCCTCAGGTTTTGGTTTGGGGGGGAAACCCCTCGACACATCGCACCTGAGTCACAAACACAAATCCACTCAGTGCAGGTAAAGACAAGCATCAAAGGTGAATGCTTGAAGAATCCAAAAAAGAACTTCAGAAATCTAAATATTTAGTGTTTTCTGAAATGCTGTTTTCCTCTTTCGTCATTTTATTTCTTCTCATATCTGCTTGATAAAATGTAATTTATATCCATATTTCTGAGATTTTGTTCAACACATTGTGGAACACAAAGGACACAAATTGACAGAGAACAAAGTCTGAGATGTTCTGACTTCTGCACCGTCAGTAAAAACTCAAACTTTGTTTATTTATTTATAATATAAGTGGAGATATGAACGTTTTTTAAAGATACCAAACATGTCCGGCTGAATGAGGCACAAAGCTTTAAATATATGTGACATACATGTGATACAGAAAAGTGTCAAATGTGCCCGTTGTTTTATTAAAGAAGGAAAAACAACTTGTTTTAAACTGTCTCTTAAATTAATTGGTTTTAAAACACTTTTAATAACTTCACATGTTGGAGACTTCTAGTTAAATATGGAGATTTGCGACATTTTATACAACAAATAATGACAAAACGTCCTGAGAGTGTCTCATTACATCACCGCTGCCTGAGGGGAAGTCCCTCCCTGTGATTGGTGCAGGAGCCGGGGAACACGGTGATGTCACAGGAATTACCACACAGAAAATCTTTCTTTCTTCGTGTTCCTTTTGTTTCTGCATTTCTTTCTTTCTTTAATTCTTTCTTTCAGTTTTTCTTTATTTATTTCCTCTGTTTGTCTTTTTCTTTCTTTCTCTTTGTTTTCTCTCTTCTAAAGCATCCAAACTACATTTGAAGTTTTACTTTACTTTCATAGAAAGATACTCAACATAGAGCCCCAACTTATGATTTATTCTTGTACGTGAAGGTCCACCGGGTCGGATTCTGGTGAAACCTGATGAACTCATGCAGGTTCACCAGAACCCCCTTCAGCTCAGACTCCAGCAGAGACCGGTCCACCGTGGACAGACCCAGATCCTCCAGCAGAGACCGGTCCACCGCGGACAGACCCAGATCCTCCAGCAGAGACCGGTCCACCGTGGACAGACCCAGATCCTCCAGCAGAGACCGGTCCACCGTGGACAGACCCAGATCCTCCAACATAGACCGGTCCACCGTGGACAGACCCAGATCCTCCAGCAGAGACCGGTCCACCGTGGACAGACCCAGATCCTCCAGCAGAGACCGGTCCACCGTGGACAGACCCAGATCCGGCTTCACCTGCAGCCTTGGACCTGCAGTCGGAGCTCCGGAGGGAGGAGGAGAGCTCAGCTCCCGGCAGCAGCAGCGTCGTCTCCTCCTCATCCTCCAGAACCAGGACCAGGACTGAGAGGCGCAGACTGTCAGACCTGCTGCAGTAGAATGACTAAAGGGACTCTGGTGCTCAGAGACACTTCCACTTTAGTCCACAGGGGGCGACAAAACCAACACTAAATGAGAGTTGCTGATTATTGTACGCTCTTTGGAAATAAAGAGATGATGAAAATAAGAATGGCGTTATCACCATCATCTTCATCATCTTCATCACTGGTACCAGCCTGTATGTTTGGTGTAAAAGGTAAGAAACTGTGTAGTACGAAGGTTTCTGGAAATCCCATTCACCGTGAAAACTCAACGAGAGAGGCCGTAATATTCTTCTGTCGTTAGCAGAAATAAAAGTATTTTAAAGAGTAAAAAAGGAAAAATGAAGCTTTTGTTTGGTGCTGATTTCTGCTTTTATTCAAATGAACAAGATAACATCTTTAAAAAGACAACAAGAAAAATAAATTAAGTTAAATTAACCATAAATTAAAAAATACATTAAATGATTACAAAATAAATATAACTCAGTGAAGTGAGTGGATTGGGACCTGACCTTATGTAAACCCTTTAAATAACAAAATAAATATCTGAAACTGTGAAAGTGTGATAAAAGAAAATAAACACAAAAAACATTACATTATGCTAATGACAGACAATTACTTGACATGAAAACTAATTCACAGCACCTAATTTAGTCAGAGCGATTGATAATTGTTAATTGATAATGGTGACGTCATTCAGTGGGCGTGTCCACATCGGGGGGAGACAACCACAGAGACCGCCTGGTAGACCTCTCTAAACTGAGCCAGAGCCCGTCTCTGAACCAAGGGGTCGTTCACCTGCAGAGAGAGACAGTTAATTAATAACAAAATAAAAGTGAAGAGCCCTCTGTCATGATCGTTTAAAAGTCTTGAAATGACCCTAAATGCTGTTAATTCAACGCGACAGACGGATGCTCACCTCCCGTTCTATTCCCTTCAGCTTGCTGAGCGCGTCCTCTCTGTCGTCCTTCCCCTGGACCAGGTGTCTCCTCAGCTCCTCCATTGTTTGCTTGAACAACGTCACGACCGACTTCACTGTGGACTTATCGGCGTCGGACCGCAGCTGGTGCTGGTCGCTCTGCAGCATGCTGGAGAAGATTCGGATGTAGACGTCCAGAGTGGCGTTCATCACCTGAACATTTCTCTGTGGACGAGAGGAGGGAACAGTTCACGAAAATGAGTCTTGCTGTAATAAAATAAACTTTTCTAACAGCAACTCTGGTCTTCAGTCCGGATTCTTGGACAAAATATAGAAATTCCAATTCGTCCAAAAAGTCTACAATTGAATATAATTTTGTCTAATTTGACGATACATAGAGTGATATATTATATACTGTATAGAACACCATTTTATGATATGTTGGAAATTAATGAGAGCTCCTGTTTCATGGCAATATTGGAATTTTATATGATTTTGCATCCATGGGATATCTTGATATTTCCTGTATTGAATTCAGTGCGAACATTCCTGTGTGGCTATTCTATTTATAATAAAACAGTTTCTCATGTCATTTCCCAGATAGTTTAGTCTCTTACAATATAAAAGAATATATATATTGATTTTTGATTTGACACGTTGCCTTCATCACTGACAGTCAGGTTTGGAGTTCCTCAAGGCTCCATTCTGGGTGCTGTTCTTTTTCCCTTTCCGAGGATTCCTCTCTGCCTCGTTAATCGGCATCAACACTGAATACTGTTTTTAAATGTCTGCGTGTCTTTAGTGTGGATTCACATATTATCGCTGGCCTGTGAGAAACACGTATCTCCACAATGACAACCTTTCACAAACGATTCAAAATCACCACATGTGGCGATGCATGGTTTTCTAACATTTGTCTAAGATATTAATACTAATAGACGTGCAGTAGAGGGAATAGAGACAGAGTTGGGTGTACCTGGCAGGAGGTGTTGATGCTCTTGATGACTGAACTGAAGAGAGGATGACTGCCGATCTCCTGCTCCGTCAACTTCTAAAACACAAACAAGAAACACATTTGAACATTTATATTTCTGTTCAAAGGGTTAACCAGCACAATAACATAATCTGTCCAGAGTTATTATCTGGAAATAATGAAAACTCTCAAATACTGAAAGTTGGCAGTGAACACTTGTTTACGTTTTCTTTTGTTTTATCTTCATTTTATTCAGTGTTTCACTGATTATTTTAATAATAAAACATGTCGGATCTTTTATAAGCATTTGAAGTGTTTGGCTTGGCTTTTGTCTTTTTGTATTTATGTCTTCCTCAGGTAAATAAAATAATCTATATTGAAATGAAGGTACTTTAATGATACAAGGATCCAAATAGTTTCCCAGCTGCATGCAGCATGATTATCAGGACACCTAATGGAGTTCAAGCTTTAACCCTCTGTGATAAGTGTAACAGAAGAATAATAAATAGATTTTGTGCATTTTCATTAAGTATTACGTTGTTTTTTATATATATATATATAATGCAATTAGGATGAGTTAGTTCTAATTGTTACCAGTGTCTTATTGTAATCGCTGAATAAGAAATATGAAGTTGTGATATAAATGTGTAGAAACGTTACAGTAATAATTTGGTCACTCTGAGCTGTTGACAACCACAGACACACCATCACTTTCTATATGATTATTACAGAGACTTTCTGTGTGCAGTTGCATCTCCAAAAGGTTCAAAATAATTGCTGATGATATTTGCGGTCAGAGATAGAGCATCCCATCAGACCAAACCACCGGCAAACCAACTGCTTTAATTCAACCTTCTTCAGATCTGAAACATCACAGTCAACGTTCAGTCACCTCGGTTTGTTTGGGTTAATATCTTATCTGTTTGAGTAACACATGCAAATAATGAAACTGGCAAAAGGTGAAGTCATTTGTGATCATAAGTATATAAATGAAAGCAAAAGCATATATCAGAGGATATATGTGATTCTGATCACATAGGAGGTCATAGAGGCCTTGTAGTACAGTGTAAATATCACTTTAAAAACGCCTTTCCACCTATGAATTTGTGCATATAACCCTTCATAAGAACTCAAATGTCAACTTCTGTGTCATCTTAAAGGACAAGTTCCTTAAATGAAGCTACAATGTGGCATTTAAACCCTTTAATCAGAAGCAGAGGCTAAGCTGCCGAGAAAACTATAGAGGATCTAAAGTGGCGCCCTGTGGGACACCACCAGGTAAACTCACCAGCAGGCCTGCGATGGACTTGTGTTGTTCTTGCATTGTGTCAAAGCGGCAAGGAATCCTAGATGCCACCGCAACTCCCAGCAGGACCAGTAGACACAGTGAACCACAGCACCAAGACATGATGGACCACAAACTTCAACGAAAACTAAAAGTCGATTGTTTTGCAAAAAAAGAGCGTCCTCCAGGGAAGGCTGAGTTAAAGAGTTTGATGATGTGATGTCAAGTCAATGATGCTCTCTGTTGACCTGTGGGTCTATATATATAGCTGTCTGCATCCCTGCCTGTCTCATTATGTGTCGGTGTGGTTGTGCATCGTTGTGGTCTGTGGGCTTTCAGCAGCAGCAGCATCAACGACAGTTTTCCTCTAAAAGTCACTCTGCTGCTGCTAAACTCTCACACACAGGAGTCTCCCTGGTCAGGTTTCCATTCACTTCCATTCACTGAACACATACACATACACATGTACAGAGGAGGGGGGGGGGGTCTATGGTCAGAGTGGGTTAACTGGAGGAAGACCAGTCAGACTTTACATAGAATTCAGTGTGTAGTTTAACCAGTTTTAATGCGCTAGTAACATCAACAATGTGTGTGTGTGTGTGTGTGTGTGTGTGTGCGTGTGGTTCAAGGAGTGCATAAAAACCACATCTAACTTAATGAAACTTTACAGTCCTGTTTGCATTTTGTATGCTAGCTTTTCTGCATGTACATGCTTGCGGTGTCTGCAAGTATACAGGCCTAGAAGAGCATTACATTTGCAGCTTTTCACTGTATTTTATGAGTGTAAGATGAATATCTTTGGCTTTGATTGAACAAAACAAGATTTGAAAATGTCTGTCCAATAGTAAATTACCATTTTTCACTATTTTATGATTTTATTGAACAAATCATTAACTAATGAAAGGAGAAAAATAATTAGCAGCTTGCAGTGCTTAACATCTGCATGTATTTGAAATCAAGCATTACATAAGCACATACTTAAAGTGTCAAAAGTAAAAGTGCTCATTATGCACCAGAATGGCTCGTGTATTATTACTATTATTGTACATAATTTTAAAGCATTGTTATTACTGATGCAGCGTTTTGATGCTGCAGCTGGTCGAGCTCTTCTTTGTGTTCAGCAGGTGTTCAGCAGGTTAAGCAGCCTTATCGCACCATCTAAAGCCAACGCTGAATAAATAAAGTGTGTCACCATGTCAAAACGTCTTTGAGTGCACAGTCATCTCTGCACAACCGATGCAGTTAGCGGTGGAAGACGCAGACCACCCTGTGGATGTTGTAAGAAGGCCTGTGGACCCCCAAAGATATGATCTCTACGAGCTGTAATAGTAGAGGGATGCTGAGTCAGTTCTTCATCTACACCTGTTCAATAAACAATAAATCAGACAGATTTAGTGGTTGTTTCTTCCTCTTTGGATGCAGATAGGCTACCAGTTTCCCCCTGCTTCCAGTCTTTGTGCTAAGCTAGGCTAAACACATGCTGCACTCTTTGTAATGGATGTACAGAGATGGAACTGATCAAGAGTTTTTTGATTTTTTTGATGATTTTGTTTGAATGGGTCCTTTTTTAACGTTATCTTTGTGGAGTATAGTTGTATGTATCATTGGTTTTATTATATTGGTATTAATATTTTATGTTCCGTAATCAGCGTTGGTTGGTTAGGACGGTAGCACTGCAATTTACATGATTTTATATATCAATAAAACGAACCTTGAAACATGAAACGGATCCAGATGTTTGGATCTGGGTTCAATGTATAGAAATCCAGGTTAGAAGAAGGTCGCATCGCTGTACCCTCATTATATGGAAGTGTGAGGACTTTAGACCAGTGCTTCCCAACCCGAACCCGATCTCATGGAAGAAGGCGTATAAATAGAACCACATTTCCAACATTTCCACGTGTCATTGTTGCACATTTTAGGCTTTTTGCATGTCATTTAACCTTGTTGTGGTTATGCTTCGGCAGAAAAAACACTGAGTTAGGTTCAGTAAAAACATTATGGTTGGACTTAAAATAAGTCTGTAAACTAAGTAAATTACGTACGGAAACAACGTAAAGAAGAACACGTTAAAAACGTAACTAACATCACAAACGACGCTCACATAACTTCAAATAAATGTAAAAATTACAACATTTTGGGACACCGGTCTCCCCCGATAAGAGGTCTCTCTCACATTTCATTCTACCTCACGGTGGCACGTTGGCATCGTAGTCTACACGGCGTGTAATGACGTTCTTATTGCACGCAGAACGATTTACAAATTGTCGTGACATTCATTCACCAATTGGTGAGAGCAGGCTGGAAAATCGCTGAAAGCCTGAAACCAGAAGAGCGGAGGCTGTTGTAGCGGTGCAATGACATGTTCGACTATCACATACAAACGGGTTGTTCGTTTGTCCGCATGCTTTTTGGGATGTTGAGCTGTAGAAACATGGCGGGTTGAATCACGTCCGTAGGCGGTAGAAGTGCGTTCACCGCTGTGGACACAGGTGGAAATGTGATGGCTTTAGGTAAAAGTCACACCGCTGAGACTAGAAATGTCATCACAGCAGGAACAAGAAGAACCATCGCTGCATCAGCGCTGATATGGAAATGCCACCACGAGGCGTTCAGCGAAACCTGAATCATCACTGCGGGTAGAAATGCCGTCACTATGAGTAGAAAGCCTATTTTTAGGGTTTCCCCCGATAAACTAATTCACACTCAACATGAGTATATTTTGTATATTTTTATTTTCCAACATCATACAGCTCCACAATGCAGAGATCAAGTTAAATGTACCGGCAGCTACCGGGGGGAAACCAAAGCGCTACCCTCTCGCTCCTTTGGTGGAACAATGGCTGACGCGCTCTCTTTGTGTCGTAAACTGGTCGATTGCAACTTTAACAATCGGGCTCGTCTGGCTGAACACAAATGTAAAATTGTGTGTCATCTGCATATTGTAATATATCAGGTGATTGAATACAAATACGTGGATCAGTGTTCATGTTTGCACCTGATTTTGATTTAGTTTTTGCATGCAGATCTTTTGCATGAACAGTAATGTTCATCTGTAGTATTATTTAGGTGGAGAAACTTCATGTGGAATCTGAAGCCTGAGAGTTTAAAAGCCTAAACAATGGAACAAAGACCCGCTCAGAACTTGCAGGTCTCACCTGAGTGTGAGATTTGGTTTGAATTCAGATCCTGGTCTCCCATTGGACCAGGTCCACCTGAACTCAGGAGAGTTTCTGTAACATCACCAAAGACATAGAAGAGAGCGCACCACTCTGGACCATCACCTGTATGTATTATTATATATATATTTATGGTTTTATTTAAACACAACCAAACATTTCTTGCATGAATTGAAAATCCTAAACAACTAAATAATGCTAAAATGCTTGGGGGCTTTGTTTTTTGTACACCAGAAGAAGAATTTCTGTCAGTCTGTCACTCTCACACACACACACACACACACACACACACACACACACACAGGCGGTTGGCTTTCTAAGTAAATGTTAATCAACTGGAATTAACTGGTGGTCTATACATTTAATCTCCTCTATGTTTCCTAGAAGTCTTAACCAGACAGTTTTTTTTCCTCTGGGCCAACCGTCAACATAAACACCACACACACACACACACACACACACACACACACACACACACACACACACACACACACACACACACACACACACACACACACACACACACACACACACACACACACACACACACACACACACACACACACCACATCCTCTCCGGTGTGGTGTTGAATTTCCCACCTACAGCAAACGCAGCACACCCTCAGATTGGATAATCCATGAGCCTCACTACCCCATGACCTCTGATCCCGTTGAGGCAACATGGAGACAATATGTGTTTATTAATAAATAAAAATAAATAGCAAAACAGAGGTATTGTGCTTTTAGCAGCAGTTAGCATTAGAGCTAGTTGGTCACAACAGCTATTCAGATCCTTTACTGCAGTAAATGTACTGTGAAAACGCTCCACTGAGAAGAAGTCCTGCATTCAGAACCTTACTGTAGTACAGTTACTAGAAGGGACTTTCTTTTATATGTTGATTCTGTTGGTCCCTGTGCACGAAAGTAGTGTTTCTTAGCACTAGAGTCCCTTTAGAAAACCTCCCAGAGAGGAGAAGCTATGCTCTTGGAGGAGGAGGAGGCGCTGCTGCTGCCAGGAGCTGAGCTCTCCTCCTCCTCCGGAGCTCTGGATCTGGGTCTGTCCACGGTGGACCGGTCTCTGCTGGAGGATCTGGGTCTGTCCACGGTGGACCGGTCTCTGCTGGAGGATCTGGGTCTGTCCACGGTGGACCGGTCTCTGCTGGAGGATCTGGGTCTGTCCACGGTGGACCGGTCTCTGCTGGAGGATCTGAGTCTGTCCACGGTGGACCGGTCTCTGCTGGAGGATCTGACTCTGTCCACGGTGGACCGGTCTCTGCTGGAGGATCTGGGTCTGTCTACGGTGGACCGGTCTCTGCTGGAGTCTGAGCTGAAGGAGGTTCTGGTGAACCTGCATGAGTTCATCTGGTTTCACCAGAATCCGACCCGGTGGCTCCGATGACGAGCATCAAGAACAACTCTATAGAAACAGACCATCTTCTCTCTGATGGTCTCTGTACTGATCGAGGTCTGTAGGGGATCAGGACTACACTGAGACTGGTTCAGATAGAGGATCAGGACTACACTGAGACTGGTTCAGAACCAGTTAAAGGTTCCTCACAGTAACTCTAAATAAGTAAAAGTATTGATTGATCAGTAAAATGTTTTCTGTCATATCTGATATTTCTGTTGCATTAATCTGTATTTTGCACGTTTTTAACTCGTTTTCGAAGTTTTTTTAAAGCGTTTTTATTTTATCCCGCAAGGCAAGTTTATTTGTATCGCACATTTCAACAAGGTAATTCAAAGTGCTTCACATAAAACCATTAAAAGCATCAAAACATAAGGCAAAAGAAAAGGAGATTTAAAAACAATTAAAGAAACAGTGCAAGAAATAAAATACAGAAATGCAGGAAATTGATTAATATATGAATTGAATGTGGTTCAATTAAAGGCAGCAGCAAACAGAAAAGTCTTCAATCTTGATTTAAATGAGCTGAGGGTCTCAGCAGACCTGCAGCTTTCTGGGACTTGTTCCAGATATGTGGAGCAGAAAAACTGAACGCTGCTTCTCCATGTTTAGTTCTGACTCTGGGAACAGGAAGTAGACCGGTCCCAGACGACCTGAGGGGTCGGGATGGTTCATAAGGTAGCAGCAGATCAGAGATGTATTTTGGCCCGAAACCATTCAGTGCTTTGTAAACCAACAGCAGGATTTTAAAGTAAATTCTTTGTTGGACAGGAAGCCAGTGCAAAGACCTCAGAACTGGAGTGATGTGATCCACCCTCCTGGTCTTAGTGAGGACTCGAGCTGCAGCGTTCTGAATCAGCTGCAGCTTTCTGACGGACTTTTTACAGAGACCTGTAAACACACCGTTACAGTAGTCCAGTCTGCTGAAGATAAATGCGTGGACAAGTTTTTCCAAATCCTGTTGAGACATAAGTCCTCTAATCCTTGATATATTCTTCAGGTGATAGGAGGCTGATTTTGTAATTGTCTTGATATGGCTGTTCAGGTTGAGGTCTGAATCCATAACTACACCTAGATTTCTGGCTTGGTTTGTGGGTTTTAACATCAGTGACTGAAGCTGAGCGGTGATTTTCAATTGTTCGTCTTTGGTACCAAAAACAATTACTTCTGTTTTATCTTTGTTTAATTGAAGAAAATTCTGGCACATCCAGTTGTTGGTTTGTTCAATGCAGTTACGCAGCCCTTGTATGGGATTATAGTCCCCTGGTGACATAGTTATGTAGATTTGTGTGTCGTCTGCATAATTATGATAACACACTTTGTTGTTTTCCATAATCTGAGCACGTTTACTTCTAGTCGGTGGATTTTTGTTTCCAGGACTGCAATCTTCTGCAGGAGTTTGTAGTAGTCGTCCGTGGAGAAGGGAGGCATCTTGCTGCTACTTAGCTTTAGCTTAGCTGCTAGTTAGCATTAGCTAACAATCCAAAGACTTTCTGGATTTGTCTTCACTCAAACGTTGAAGAGTGATATATGTGATATATCTGGCAAATTGAAGCAAGAAAATGCAAGAAAATGCAAGAAAATGTAAGCAGAGGCAAGAGCAAGCAGCAAAGCGACTGCACTCTCTCATCAAGGTCATCAAATAAATAATAATAAAAATAGTAAATAGTAATAAAATGACTCAGCTCTCGTCGAGCTGACGCGTTCGGTTCAGTGTTGCGTCATCACTGTGGGGGCGGAGTTTCCACTGACCGCTGAGGGAGCGGATCGTGACTCAGTTTTGCATTTTGGGTAAAACCGTTATTTGAATTCTTCGTTCTTCCACGAACCCGAAATCTCAAACTCCAAATACCGTTTCTTTATTTTAAAAATGTTTCTCTTTCTAGCTTTCCGCATTTCTTTCTTTGCCTTTTTCATTTCTTCTGCTCACCTTTTATGAAACTTTACTTTTATTTCCATTCATAACATTTGGTTCTGCATCTTTTCTTTCCTTTGACTTTCTCGTTTCCTCTTTTCTACTCTTCTTTTTTCACTCCTTTACTCCTCTTCTATTACCCTCATTGCTTCCTTTCCTCTCTTCCTTCCTTTCCTCGTTACAACACCCACTTTATATTCACGTGTTGTACCTAATCTCGACCAGCAGAGGGAGTCAACACTCCAAATGTACAGATTATTTCAGAGATTAGAAATCACCACCAGTCAACAGTGATGAAGATTAAAATCTAGTTTTATTTTGAAAAATTTACATGAATAAAGCAACAATAATTCATATTAAAATATCTTCCGTCATCGTAATTCAATACACACAAGTTTCAAGTACTTTTAACACTTATTCAGTGAATACACAAACAATAAATATTTTCTGAAAAAATAACTTATTTTGAAAATAAACTATATTAATACAAAATATAATATTCAAACGACGGATCAATACTTTGAGGTTCAAAATAATGATGATGAGGTTGTTGATAATGATGAAGATGAGATTGGTAATATGGTCACGATGATGAGGTTGGTAACAACGATGATGAAGATGATGAGGTTGTTGATAACGATGAAGATGATGAGGTTAACAACGATGATGAAGATGATGAGGTTAACAACGATGATGAAGATGATGAGGTTGGTAACAACGATGATGAAGATGATGAGGTTGTTGATAACGATGAAGATGATGAGGTTAACAACGATGATGAAGATGATGAGGTTAACAACGATGATGAAGATGATGAGGTTGTTGATAACGATGAAGATGATGAGGATAACAACGATGATGAAGATGATGAGGTTAACAACGATAATAAAGATGATGAGGTTGGTAACAACAATGATGAAGATGATGAGGTTGGTAACAACAATGATGAAGATGATGAGGTTGTTGATAACGATGAAGATGATGAGGATAACAACGATGATGAAGATGATGAGGTTGTTGATAACGATGAAGATGATGAGGTTAACAACGATGATGAAGATGATGAGGTTGGTAACAACAATGATGAAGATGATGAGGTTGTTGATAACGATGAAGATGATGAGGTTAACAACGATAATAAAGATGATGAGGTTGGTAACAACAATGATGAAGATGATGAGGTTGGTAACAACAATGATGAAGATGATGAGGTTGTTGATAACGATGAAGATGATGAGGTTAACAACGATGATGAAGATGATGAGGTTGTTGATAACGATGAAGATGATGAGGTTAACAACGATAATGAAGATGATGAGGTTGGTAACAACAATGATGAAGATGATGAGGTTGTTGATAACGATGAAGATGATGAGGTTGGTAACAACAATGATGAAGATGATGAGGTTGTTGATAACGATGAAGATGATGAGGTTAACAACGATGATGAAGATCATGAGGTTGTTGATAACGATGAAGATGATGAGGTTAACAACGATGATGAAGATGATGAGGTTGGTAACAACGATGATGAAGATGATGAGGTTGTTGATAACGATGAAGATGATGAGGTTAACAACGATGATGAAGATGATGAGGTTGTTGATAACGATGAAGATGATGAGGTTAACAACGATGATGAAGATGATGAGGTTGTTGATAACGATGAAGATGATGAGGTTAACAACGACGATGAAGATGATGAGGTTGTTGATAACGATGAAGATGATGAGGTTAACAACGATGATGAAGATGATGAGGTTGTTGATAACGATGAAGATGATGAGGTTAACAACGATGATGAAGATGATGAGGTTGTTGATAACGATGAAGATGATGAGGTTAACAACGACGATGAAGATGATGAGGTTGTTGATAACGATGAAGATGATGAGGTTAACAACGATGATGAAGATGATGAGGTTGTTGATAACGATGAAGATGATGAGGTTAACAACGATGATGAAGATGCTCTACAGGATGTGGTGCTGAGTCAGCTCATCAATCCACCTGAGGATGAAGGTGAACTCTCCGACGGCCTTCAGCACTCCTTCGTCTCTCCTCCTCTGCAGCAGATGGGTACAGGTAGTATCAGAGGTATATTTATAAGTACACGGTATGAATATAAATAAATACATACAAACAGTATTCGTAGCAACAGTAGTAGTATTAGTGACAGTACTAATACAAGTAGCATCACTAGTAGTATTAGCAGTATTAATAGCAGTAGTAGCGCCGTAATAGCATTAGTGCCAGTAGTAATACAATCATTTGCATAGAAGTATTAATTGTATTAGAAACAATATTAGTAGTAGCAGTAGTAGTAAATGCAATAATTGTAGCAGGAGATGCAGTAGTAGTAGTAAATGTGTTATTGGTAGTAACAGTAGTAGCAATGGCAGTTACTATATTATAAAAAGTAGTAGTGGTAGTAAATATTTACCTTTTTTATTTTTCTTTCCAGTTTCTTGATGATGTTGAACCATTCTGAACGTTTAGAGGTAGAAACCTGCAGAAGTACACAAAACACATTAATCAGTGTACATAAGTAATCTGTCTGTGCGTGTTTGTGTGTGTGTGTGTCTGTGCGTGTGTGTGTGTGTGTGTGTGTGTCTGTGCGTGTGTGTGTCTGTGTGCGTCTGTGCGTGTGTGTGTCTGTGTGCGTGTGTGTGTCTGTGTGCGTGTGTGTGTCTGTGCGTGTGTGTGTCTGTGCGTGTGTGTGTCTGTGCGTGTGTGTGTCTGTGTGCGTGTGTGTGTCTGTGCGTGTGTGTGTCTGTGTGCGTGTGTGTGTCTGTGCGTGTGTGTGTCTGAGCATGTGGAGTGTGTACTTGTACTCACACAGTGCTGCAGTGTGTGTTGGATGCGGTACAGCAGGTCGTTGTAGTGGAGGGGGAGGAGCTTCTGGACGACTCCTCTGCTGAACACAGTCGTCTGGTAGACGTCAATCAACTCCCGCATCTCCAGCCAGCCAATCATACGCTGAGGAGGAGAGCACAGCGTCATCAGCAGGTGTTACTTTATTATCAGCTCCTCTTGTACACAAATAAAATAAAATAAAACGAAATAAAAGATATTATAAAATAAAAAATAAGATAATAACATAAAATAAAAGATAATACAATTCAGTAAAACATAATAACACAAGATGAGATCAACCTTGTTCCCATCTGTACTTTTTCGGCGTGTATTATTCACGTTCTGTGTGAAAGTATTCGTGATAAAAACAAGTATTGTGACGAAAATGCCTTCGGTGTGTAAACGGGTAAATTAGCAATGCTGCTCATTTGCATAGAAACGAGACAATTTTGCGCAGAACGTCTGCAAATCACCTAAATAAATGATTTGCAAATATCACAGGAGGAAGAAGGCGCTGTCTGCTTGGCAGCGCGGCGAGTTCTGCCGAGGAGGACTCGCACTTATCAACAGCTGCTGCCTGAGACAGACTCAAGAAGAAGGCTGCAGGAGGAGGTGCTGCAGGAGGAGGTGCTGCAGGAGGAGGTGCTGCTGCAGGGCTTTGGTTAGACCTGGTTCTGTGGAGTCGCAGCATTAGATCGGTGATGGTGAACATGCGGCTGTGGTTGAGGTCGAGGTAAACCGAGCAGGTACTATTACGGCTGCAGGCCGAAAGATTTACTGCTCTCCGGCAGGGAGGGTCTGTCCAAAGGTCATTTCAGGGTCATTTTACAGGAAATACAAAGACAATACTGGTAGACAGGTAACAGACAGACAGGTAACAGACAGACGGGTCAACAGACGGACAGGTCAACAGACAGACAGACAGGTTAACAGGCAGACAGTTAACAGACAGACGGGTCAACAGACGGACAGGTCAACAGACAGACAGGTCAACAGACAGACAGGTTAACAGACAGACAGTTAACAGACAGACAGGTTTACTGACCTCAGGACAGTTGGTGCAGAACTTGGGCAGAAGTCTCCGTCTCCTGGAGAATTTCTCTTCTTTCTGCATATACAAATATCAAAATCATCTTATATTTCCTTTTACATCATTTTTCATATTTTTTTCAAACGTGAAAGAGAGTTACTGAAATCGTTTTGAAAATAATTTACATTAAGAAAACATTAAGAAACATACACAATATACAATATTAATGAGACCAAACAGGGAGGCTGCAATATTTAGAATATCACAATAAACATACAACTTCATCCATAAAATACACAAAAGGTAAAATAAGCTCATCAGGAATATTTTCACAATTATACATGAAATAAAGCTCATGATGAGGACACTGATGAGATGTAGTTGAAACACCTTTTTTTGTCCATAAACATAATCTACTTTTTTATTTAAAATATTTTATGGTTAAATACATTTTTATTCAAATTGACCAATGTTCATTATTAGTTATGTTAGTAGTAGTAGTTGAAGTAATGGTTATTAATCAATTGAAGAAATACTGAGTTCCTTTGGCAAAAGTATTAATATCACCAAGTAAAGTACTCCAGTACAAGTTAAAGTACAGAAGTACTATCAGCAAAATGTTGAAAGCACTCATTATGCATAATGTTACAGGAGAGGAATAAAAACTGCAAATGTAGGACAAGAATATAAAGTAACTCAAACTACACTGAAACACTGTACTTTGTGAGTATTTTAATATACTTTGGAGCAGTGGTAGTATTCGTATTAGTGTCCACAGTAGTAGCAGTAATAACATTAGTAGTATTACTGTATGTAAATTATGTTCTTTGATGTTCTTTCTCCTCCGGTAGTGAAATAAAAGAGCTTCAATCAGAAAGTCTTTGATCTGGTTTAAAAACTGCAGTTTTTCACACGTTCACTTCCTGTCTGACACTGAACAGCTGATTCACAGCATGACTCATCAATATGAATGATGTCATGATCGGATGTGAAACTGTTGTGTATAAATCTGTAACGATCAGATAAAATGTGGTAAACCCTCAACGAAAGTGTTTTCTTATTTTTGAAAGAACTGCTTTTATTTTGAAAGAATGGATTCTGCCTTTGCCTGATCAATAACAGCTGTTTCTGACCTATAAGGTAGTAAACTGACATATTGTTAGGCTAATCAATAACAGTTATTATTGACATACAAAGTTGGTAAACCAACACATCAATAGACAAATGAATCTTTGATCTATAAAAGTAATAATCTGACATATTGATATACTAATCAATAACAGTTATCAAGGTATGATTGATAATCTAACAGACCGCAATAATCAGAGGTATTGATGGCAATAATCAGAGGTATAGATGGTAATCATCAGAGGTATTGATGGTAATAATCAGAGGTATTGATGGTAATAATCAGAGGTATTGATTGTAATAATCAGAGGTATTGATTGTAATAATCAGAGGTATTGATGGTAATAATCAGAGGTATTGATTGTAATAATCAGAGGTATTGATGGTAATAATCAGAGGTATTGATGGTAATAATCAGAGGTATTGATGGTAATAATCAGAGGTATTGATGGTAATAATCAGAGGTATTGATGGTAATAATCAGAGGTATAGATGGTAATAATCAGAGGTATTGATTGTAATAATCAGAGGTATTGATTGTAATAATCAGAGGTGTTGATGGTAATAATCAGAGGTATTGATGGTAATAATCAGAGGTATTGATGGTAATAATCAGAGGTATTGATGGTAATAATCAGAGGTATTGATGGTAATAATCAGAGGTATTGATGGTAATAATCAGAGGTATTGATGGTAATAATCAGAGGTCAGAGGTATTGATGGTAATAATCAGAGGTATTGATGGTAATAATCAGAGGTATAGATGGTAATAATCAGAGGTATTGATGGTAATAATCAGAGGTATTGATGGTAATAATCAGAGGTATTGATGGTAATAATCAGAGGTATATATGGTAATAATCAGAGGTATTGATGGTAATAATCAGAGGTATTGATGGTAATAATCAGAGGTATTGATGGTAATAATCAGAGGTATTGATGGTAATAATCAGAGGTATTGATGGTAATAATCAGAGGTATTGATGGTAATAATCAGAGGTATTGATGGTAATAATCAGAGGTATAGATGGTAATAATCAGAGGTATTGATGGTAATAATCAGAGGTATTGATGGTAATAATCAGAGGTATATATGGTAATAATCAGAGGTATTGATGGTAATAATCAGAGGTATTGATGGTAATAATCAGAGGTATTGATGGTAATAATCAGAGGTATTGATGGTAATAATCAGAGGTATTGATGGTAATAATCAGAGGTATTGATGGTAATAATCAGAGGTATAGATGGTAATAATCAGAGGTATTGATGGTAATAATCAGAGGTATAGATGGTAATAATCAGAGGTATTGATGGTAATAATCAGAGGTATTGATGGTAATAATCAGAGGTATTGATGGTAATAATCAGAGGTATTGATGGTCAGTTATTGATCTTACCGGCAGCTTGTTAATCAGCAGTCTGGTGCGACTCCACAGGTCTCGGATCAGCTCGGCGGGGATCTCCTGTCGACAGGTGAGTCCTCGCTCAGCCAAAGCGACGAGCTCGCCGGCGACGAGGATGAGGAGCAGAGAGAGAACAGACGTCCTGACGAAGAGGAGAGCCATCTTCAACTGTAGCAGGTTGTCCCCTCTCTGCCACATTTATACCTCCTCTTCCTCCTCCTCCCCCCCCTCCTCCCCCTCTTTACTTCTTCTTCTGCCTCCTCTCGTGTTTCAGAAACTAGTAATAAGTAATATCACTGACTCACTGCAGCAAATATCTATGGACTGTCCCTGCTGATGTCACCTTCCCTTTACTCTCCTTTACTCTCTCCTCTTTCACCTCCTCTCTTCTAATTTCCTCCTCTATTTCTCATTGCTGGCCTCCTTCCTTAATCTCCTCTTTCCTCCTTAATATTTTCTCCTCCTCTCCTCCTGTTGTCTTCTTCCCTTCCTTTTTTCTCCTCTTTATTTAACGTTGTTATCAACTCTCCTCCAGGCCTCCTTTCTTGATTTCCTTCCCTCCTTCTCCTCCTTTCTCCTCATCTTCCCTTGTTTTATTCATTATCTCCACCTGTTGGTTTTCCTCTTTCCTCGCCTCCTTCCTCTCCTCCTGTGATGTCACTTCCTGTTCGGTTTTAACGGTCGCCTCTTGGTAAAAACCTGGTTTTGGTGTTTAAGATCTGCAGTCAGATAAAACTAGGTTGCGGCTTCGGCTCAACGCAGCCAATGAAACTTTGACTCAGCGGATTTGTTTCCCTCCAATTGGAGAGTTTCAGAAAGCGCAGAGTCGCTCGATGTCCAACCCAGATTAAAGACGATGTCAGCACACCGGCGCCGCAGGAGAAGAAGAAGAAGACGATGAATACATGTTTGATGTTTGAGTCAAATACAGAAAAGTTCAGGTCATGACGAAGTGTGTGTGTGTGTGTGTGTGTGTGTGTTGACGGTACTTCCTGGAAGTCAGAACAGTAACCAGGTCAAGCAACCACACTGACGATAAACTGTCTGTAAGAATTATTGTTTTGTCGAATCATCCTTTGGTTGATTGACAAGTGATCAGCCCGTGCAGTGCATGCTGGGAAATGCACCAGCACCCTCTAAAACTGGTAGAAAGTGCAGTAGAGTGACTGTGTTTCACATAGAGAGGACTATTGGAGACAGTATTATAGACTGTATATAAGAAGTGGACGAAGTCGTCGTGACGTCACCCGTTGGGTTTGTGGACGTTTTTAAGCCTCGAGTTTGTCGTTTTGGCCATCGCCATCATGGATTTGCAACCAGTGAATGAGAGTGGTCATATTTAGTTGGCGGAGGAGTGACGTAGGGACACAGCGGCAACCTCCGTTTCTCCTCCTCAGTCCAGATATGGTCACTTCCTGTTCACTGGTTGCAAAAAACAAGATGGCGACGGCCGTAATCAAAGATGCCGACCTTCACCACGTCACCAACCTACGTCTGTTGTTATTGTTCTGATCGCGAGACAGAAAATTACAGTAAAAGATCTGAGTAATTCTTCCAGCACTCGTCAGAAGTCTTTCATTAATCACACTTTTTGATTGATCAAATTTGCTGCTTTTCCCTGTTTTATATCACTTTAAATGTACTATATTTATCTTTTGGACTGCTGAACAAACAGAACAAGACATTTTAAAAGCGTCTGAGACATTGTGAAGGGCACTCGTCACTATTATGACAGTTAAAAATAATAGTGTGTTGCAGCATTAGTAAATAAATCAGATTTCACCGTCTCTGATGACGTCGGCGGCGTTAATTTGGTAAGCAGGTTTTAGATGTGCGGTCAGATAGAAGTAGGTTGCGGTTTTGTCAACTTAGCCGGGAAGCGGTGACTGTGCAGGGTTTTGTTTTTTCCTCCACGCAGCAGATTTGAGAGAGACGCTGTTCGACCCACATAACGTGACGGCTTCTGTCTTCTGGTCGACAGGCGGCATCCAACACTTCTGTTTCACAAACACACAGATGCTCCAGTCTCCTCCAACAGTCCAGGTGACTCCGTAGTGCCTGTAGACCTGAACGTGATATGCAGGAGATTTATTAAATGCATGGATGCACAAAAATATGTGACTGAACCGGAGCTGAGAGCAAGTGGAAGTGAGACTTTTCCTCTTTGTCTCACGAAGACCTGACGAACCTGCAGAGTGGAAGGACACTGCATCAACTCTTACATTTAACTTTATTTATCATATTCAGGACAAATGAAAAGATAATTAATGTAAATAAACACACGTATGTCAGAGGCAGACATGCTCATGTTCAGCTGGGACGACTACGTTAACATGCACGAAATAAAACAATATTCCCACTCAACTGTTTACATGTAAACAAACTACATATATATTCCTGTTTGCATGCAGCTGTGCATACTCGTAAAACGCCCCCATATGAACACAGCCTCTCTCTTTCATACCTTCAAACACCTTCTTAATAAGGTCGGCGTTGTGATATTTATAATATTTGAAAACCTGTTGATATCTCTCTCGAAAGTCTAGAATTATGTTTTTAAAAGTAGGTGCGTTTGTCAGTCGGACTGAGATAATATATGTTTAAAAATGCCAAAATTACAATATCCCACGTTACAATAAGATCATTTTCCGTTTGGAATATGCTATTTACATGATCCATATCATATTCAGAATATGATAATATTCTGGATAATAGTTGTATATTTGTGTGCCCGTAAACATAGCCATTGTTTACTTCAGCATGTTAGCATGCTAATGTTTGCCAACTAGCACTAATAATTTGGTTGTAGCGTTAACCCCCCACCCCCCCCCCCCCATCCACAGGGCCTTTAATCAATGCATTATAACATAAATGATGCTGTTTAAGTTTACATTAGAACTCAAGAGGGTACATTGTGATAAATTTAGCTTTTTTTACCCAAAAAAAACATTAAGAATAGCCTAAAAAAAGAAATAGCTGACAGAAATAGTATGCTAGCTGCGTATTTCTGGTTAGATTAGGTGTAAACACAACAATTACGTCCATTTACATCACTTAACCATCTTTATTAGAGATACAATTTAGTTTTACCTTGAACTGCTGCCGATGGTGAGATACTGTAGACGTCAAAAAGTCCCGACCCAGAATTAAGAAATGTTTTTTCCCGACTTGGTTTGTAGATATTGTCTGAACGCTGTGACATACATCATTGTTCAGAAAATAAAATGAGGTGAGGAGGACAATACCAGAAACAACAAAGACATTCCTGTTTCAATTGTAGAGCTGATAGTGAAACAATCTATTATTGGAGTCAAATGTAGCAGAGTGAAAAGGCCTACAGGTGAATATGAAGCTAATCACCTGAATAGATTGAAGCTATTTATTTACACACATTTATAAATAGCAATAACATGATAATGATAATTAGAGTATTTATAAATACTGGATAATTTCATTGTTTTAGCTGATTTAACAACAAGCCTTTAACACCACCACTAGTCTCAATCCTCGCTAACGGCAGCTGGGCTAACGGCAGCTAACTAACAGCGGATAGGCTAACGACGGCTAACTAACAGCGGATAGGCTAACGACGGCTAACTAACAGCGGATAGGCTAACGACGGCTAACTAACAGCGGATAGGCTAACGACGGCTAACTAACAGCAGATAGGCTAACGATGGCTAACTAACAGCGGATAGGCTAACGACGGCTAACTAACAGCGGATAGGCTAACGACGGCTAACTAACAGCGGATAGGCTAACGACGGCTAACTAACAGCGGATAGGCTAACGACGGCTAACTAACAGCGGATAGGCTAACGACGGCTAACTAACAGCGGATAGGCTAACGACGGCTAGGCAAACAGCAGCTACTCCAAAACCCTTTTCGCGCCATTACCTCAAATTGCGTTATATCACACAGACATGAAAAACTCATTTCTATAATCGGTGTGACTTACACTTCCTGAATATATATTTACGTCCAACCTCCACTGAGTACAAACGTCCGCTTAATCATAGTAACATATTCAAAAAAGTTCCAGACATGCCTGAGAATCTTCACGTTTTTAAGTTGTCTTCAGTATCAAAGTAATCCAGTGATAGTTGTCTGTACATCAAAGAGTGCATTACAAACATGAACTGCTAATTGATAATTCGGCATAAGTTTAATGTTGCCAAGTTGACAAAATATAAACAAATACAGGTAAATAAACTAGGCTCATGTTGTATTAGCTCACAGCTAGCTTACATTGCTAACTTGACCTCATGCAACATTGTACTTCCTGTTTACACTAAATCCTAAAAAGCCCCAAATTAAGGGAACTCTAGTTCCTAAACCTGCAGCATTATTATTCCCCAAATCTAGAGTAACTAAATTCATACCGATAGCAAAATATATGTCTTAAAACAAATGATATATGACAAGAAAATGGAAATTGTCCAGATGAGATTTTTGGTTCATAAGGTAGAATATTGTTATATAGTTTAATTATCAATGTTTATTTATTATTCTCTTTAAATGATTGAATTGTCCTTCTTCCTTCCCAGATGTTTATTTGTCTGTGTTGAGCGTTTCCTCATAGTACATAGAAGTTATGTATTTATATTCCTATTTAGTATATAATTAGCTCTGTACTACGTCATCAACAGGCATCTTTACGAGCTGTTGCTCGTTATTTGGGGGCTTCCACCTCAGACGTCTTTGTGCAGCTCGTGTAAACTGTTTCCTGCTTCCGTCTCGACACAAAGAGCTCGGTTAAATATAGATCTTATCACACACACACACAGACACACACACATACAGGGTAGTTTGCTGTTCTTACTGTACTTCCTGTTGTCACCTGTGTGGGGAAATCCCCAGTGATGACGTCACGCAGGTAAGGCCGTATTTCTGATGGAGAAATCCAAACACACCTGAGCTCCTGCTGAACAAAGCTCTTTTTTCAAAATGTCCTTCCGTGAAAGAATCTTCTGCTGCAACGGACTTTTCCTAAAGTTCCCCCCAAATGTTTTACAACCGTTGTCGTCTTTTGTCCGTGCTCCGTTGAAGTCTGGTCGCACTTATATGCTTTTATTTTGTAAGAGCTCCGCTCTCTTTAATAACTTTAGAGTCTCTGGAGGGACCGTGTTGAATGAAATAGTTTTTAGCTGTACTGTTCCTTTAAATCCACAGGAACGGAGCAGGGAACATCCGGGGAGACCTGCTGGTAAGCGGTCCTGGTTCTGGTTCTGGTTCATGAAAACAAACACAATAAACCACATGGGGAACTTTGATGGTCTGGAGTTTGCAGTGAGAGGTTGAAGAACATGAATCTGTCTTTAAGTTGTTCTTTGGTCACGAAAGGGACGGGAACCCCCCCCCCCCCCCCCCCCAACAAACACACACAAACAAACACACACACACACACAAACAAACAAACACACACACAAACACACACACACACACACACACACAGTGAGCTGAGAACAAACCTACACGATTGAAAGTAGGTAAGTAGGTCTCGTCTTCTTGAGGCTTCTGCAGGTTTCTGCACCAGTTTGATATAAAGGGCATCGTGTGTGTGTGTGTGTGCGTGTGTGTGTGTGTGCGTGTGTGTGTGTGCGTGTGTGTGCGTGTGTGTCATCAGATAAGATCTACTTTGATCTGATAAAACTTATCATAACGATAGCGATGTACAGATATATATAATAGGAAACATTATCATGGACATGTCTGTTTCTTTTTTATTCATTTCAGATTAAAATTCATTGATAACACTATTGTTTAAATGTCACTTTATTATTTCACTTCTATTTATTTCATCTTATTAAGTGCAATCAAATTGTTCAGGGACAAAAAAAAATAAATATCTTTTTAATGTCTTTTAAATTAAATTAAATTAAAATGAGCTCCACCTTAATTAAAGTGATTCCATTCTGCATAACTCAGGAACATGTTGCTACTTTTATTAAAATAAAAAGTACTTACTGCCCAGAGCGCACACACACACACACACACACACACACACACTGGTGACATATGAGTCACTCCAAACTGCCACACTGTTTGTTAAAATCACCACAAACGGTCAGAGATGAGAAGTGTTGATTAAACTCACTGAACGTGTTGTTGGGATGTTTTATCTCCTCCAGTCTGAGAGAAGACGTTTTAATCTCTGAATGATGAGAACGTCTTCTTCAGAATAACGACCTCAGAATGTCTTCAACTGGACGAGATCTTTACAGTTGTATATAAATATAATAACATAAATTGAATAAACGTGACTAATATGAAGTTAACTGCTCCCACAACATGTTTCCAAAGCTTCCAAATGAAAACATAAAGAAATAAAATGAGTTCAGTCAGAATATCAGGGTTATTACTACTACTACTACTAGTACTACTAGTACTACTACTACTACTAGTACTAGTACGGCTACTACTACTACTAGTACTACTACTACTACTACACCAGCAGAAAGACGAGGCAACGTTCACATTCAAAACCAAACTTTATTTGTTTTCAAGTAAATCTCGTGACACAGTCGATTCATTGCAACGTTTAAATACTGTAACTCCTTCATATTAATGAGCCATGAAATGGCAACATGGTCAAAACCAGAGCATCGAAACTCTGATCAATAAATAGATCAATAACTAATCCAGTCACAAATAAATACTGTATCAAAAAACACAGTTAAATACGTTCTCAAATGAAATAGATCCATAATAAATAAAAGTATGAAAGTGTCTGTTATAAAAGGGGATAAATATGATAAATAGAGTTCAGTAGAAACAGTAGAAACGGGCGTTAGATGGCGGTGTTGTTTCTGGGCTGGATGCAGAAGTCCTGCAGGTAAGTGAACAGGATGTCGATCTCTCCCACCGCTTTGTTCATCCCTCGCTCTCCTCCCATCTGAAAACAACAGAGTCACATTAGAAACAATAGAAACGCACACAAAGGACCGATTATCTTCTTCTGTGGTTTATTAGACGTCCTGCTGCCATAAAAACTCACTAGAACACCAAATGTGGATTCATCCTGCGCTGAAAATAGTCCCCGATTAATGCGCTATTTCCTTTCTGTTTGTTTTTGGTTGATGAACAGCTGTTTGATGAACAGCTGTTTGATAAACAGCTGTTTGATAAACAGCTGTTTGATAAACAGCTGTTTTCAGGAGTTCATGACGCTCTATAACAGTTGTTTTCATTATCGATTAATCCGCTGATTGTTTTCTCAATTAATCAATTAGTTTGGTCCATAAAATGGCAGAAAATAGTAGAAGAATTACGGAATAAGTTTAAGATTTAAAACTAGAAGTCAAAATTCTGGAATTAAAGTCCTAAATGTTAATTCATAATGAAAATAATTGTCGATCAAATGTCGATCAAATGATTAAATGTGTCACAAAATGAAGCAATATTATAACTATCTTGTCATATTTGGTGTGTTAAGCTTGTTATCGTGAGATAATATCAGGTTACGTATATATAGATGTGAATCATAGTTTAATAAAGTGTCATTATTTAGGGAGTGAAATCTCACCTGGTTCAGCTTCCTGCGAAACGCCACAGCGTGATGATGATCGTGATAGTGAGTCACGTTCTGGAGAGACAGACAGGAGGCGCAGGTTAGCATAGCGCAGGTTAGCAGCTGTTAACCTTTTGGGCTTTGCTTGCTGACAGTCTATGTAAATATGAATGATGACGGTTAGCTTAGCTTAGCATAAAGAGTGGAAACAAGGGAAAACAAGAAGTAGTCCGACACGTTACCCCCATAAAACGACATACTATAACTGTTTCCATGCTAGCTGTCCTCCCTGTTTCTAGTATTTATGCTAAGCTAACTAGCTGCAGATGCTTAATCACTGCGGTATCAATATTTTCAGCTAACTCTAACCAAGAAAGTAAAAAAGCGTGTTTCTTAACTTCGGATAGAGCCAGGCTAGATTTTACCCCGTTTCCAGTCTTCATGCTAAGCTAAGCTAACCAGCTGCTAGCTGCAGATTCATAATCACTGTGGTATCAATCTTCTTATCTATCTCTCACCTAAACAGCAAATTGTCGCATTTCTTAACTTTGCACTGGCTAGCTTCCCCCCGTTTCCAGTCTTTATGCTAAGCTAAGCTAACCAGCTTCACATCAGCAGCAGAATGAAACACTCACACAGCCGTGGGACTGCAGGTCCTCGCTGACGCGGGTGAGGTCGTTCTTCAGCCGGTGCATGTTGGGATGCATGCTGTCGTGCTGATGCAGGATGTTGTTCAGGTAGAAGTCCAGGATGTTGGCGTGAAGGCAGCAGATCTTCAGGTGGTCCTGGAGGATACGGAGAGGTCAGAGGTCGAACGTTTACCTCGATGTTCTGCTGATGATTTGTTTATTGGTGGTAAACATCACGGGATGATTCTCACCTGGTCGATGTTGACTCTGGGCATCAGTCTGACGCTGGATTCGTCCTCCGTCTGCGCGTTCTGAGCCTGGAGAGGCAGGAAACCACATTAGTATCAACAATGCTAACAAGCTGCTCAGAGAACACCTCAAACGTTGACCAGGAACCTAAAATAAAGCCGCTAAAAGGTTTTTATCATTTGGATTCGTCACATTTTATTTCTTCTTCTGCTTTGATAAGCAAAACAATATTTTAAAAGTTAATACGATTAAAGCCTCAATTCTGAGATTTAAAGCCATTTTTCTACAATTAAACTTCTAGAATTAAAAGTAACTTATAAACAATTGTATTTAAGTACAATTTGAATGTACTTGTACTTTACTGAAGTGTTTAAACTTCATGCAACATGATACCTTTACATCACCTGAATTCTGAAGCAAATACTTCACTATCTTCAGTTACTTTGCAGGTTCAGGTTTCACAATTAACCGAACAACATACAAAGTAGTTACACGCTGCAACATTAAAATACTGCTTACAAATAATAATACTCATACAAATATCATACTATAATGTAGACAAGGTTGCTTCTGCTTTAAGTATATTTTTTGTACTTTAACATAAATCTGATTGTGAATGCAGGACTTTTACTTGTAGTATTTTGTTACTTTTACTGATGAAATACTTCTTTGTCATCACAATAAAATACCCACTTAAAACAATTCAAATATACTTGTTAAAATTGACCACTCACGTGTTGCGACACGTCCCGGACTGCCTGGTACGTCTCCCTGTTTCTCAGCGGCTGGCTGAGCGGCTGGTCCAATGGGAGCGCTGCTGCCCCGGCCCAGCCAATCAGAAGCAGCGGCAGGAGGACGAGCACGGCGGCGGCCGGACGGACGAAAGAGGCGAGTGTGACGGCGACGAGCTTCATGGTTCAGGTGGATGAATTATCTTCACGACTTTCAGTCAGAGTCAGAGAGGTTTTTCAACTGCAAGACAGAAAACAGATTTAAAATCACTTATAAGTTTTATTAAATAAAACATTAAACTATGAATCGGATGCATCTGTGTGTTTCCTCACCTGTCAGTGGATGCTGTAGTGAAGACGTCTCTCTGCCTCCTCTCTTTATACAGATCAGTCCTCCGCCCACCGCTGCTCAAATATAGGACAGGTAACCATCCAAAAACCCACAACACACACACACACGCACGCACGCACACACGCACGCACACACACACACACACACATACACACACACACACACACACAAATACACACACACGCACACAGGTCAGTGCTGAGCTGGTAAAATCTGTGTTTACTGTCACTTACACAGAGGAAATTAATCGTCAAGGTGTGACGACAAACTCGATTCTCTAAAAGAGTATTTTTAATTGTACTTCTCCGGTGACATCACTTCCTTTTTTTTTTATCAGAGTGTGTGTGTGTGTGTGGGGGGGGGGGGGGGGAGTTGTTGTATAAACTTCCCCTCTGTTGAAGAGAAAAACTCGTCCAACCAGCTCTGATAGATTCATCACGTTACGCAACATTTAATCGTCAACAAACCTCAATTAACTGTTATTGTTTTTTAATTATATGGCACTTAAAATGAGGACAAGGTAAAACAATGTTTAAGAGGAAACAATTTTGTAACACTGTATGTTTTCATGATGCAATAACTACAACAAATATGGAGTCAGTCGTTTATGATTTGTTTTCAGCTGCAAGATTTACTTTTTTAAATATTAATACCAATCGTTTTTATGATCGTCTCAATAACAACAATAGAAAGACGTGCTGATCGACGGCACATTTATGAGAAATAACACTTCTCAATATATATATATATACCGGTACTGTATAATATATCATTACCAGGACCAGAGGCCGACTTCATAAGAACCTCATGATCCAACTGGTATAAACTGTTGGACAGTCTGCAGTACATTTCAAACAGAGATAAGGAAACACAAGACCTTATGTCACAGCTGTGTATCATCTGCATAACAGTGAACATCAGCACTGTAATCAGTACTGGAGATGATTTCCCCACAGAGAAGCTTTTGAATAGAGATCATCAGAGGACCCAGGATTGACCCCTGTGGGACTCCACCACACAGCGGGCCACTTAAACCTGAAGCCACTACAGAGGAAGACGAGGCGCTGGGCTCAATGATCGATGCCAATGTTTCCCACTCTCTTTTTAGAACGCCAGTATTTTCCTGTCAGGCAGTTATTTTCTTGGCAGCTTATGATTTTCCGGGTGTGAAGTTAAAGGATCGAGTGTCCGGGTGCTTTTTCTTTTCTAATTTTCATTTATTGTGTTGGTTGTGGGTGTGTGAATCCCTCAGAGACGGCTAGATAGACATCTCAGTGATATCAGGTCACACTTTAGACCTATTTAATGGACAAAAGAGACTTCGTCTTTCATTTCTCATCAAAATGCTGCTTCTATTGCTTCTAATTATTTAAAAATTGGTTCCACAAACTCATCAAATGAGGTTTTATGTGTCTAGTGCGTCACAAAAAGGGAGGTTAGTCATGACATCTTGCAACACGTTGTACCTAGTGAGAAGAGGAGTGAAGTGGAACACCCAGTTAACAAAGAAAGGGAAATAACCAGCGACATGATGAGCTGAGCAGAGCGGCTGGAAGTCTGGAGATAAATCCACAAAACGTGTTTTAATAAAGACAATAACGATAAAGATAATCTCACTCAGAGGAGGTTTCATTCACAATAACAAACATGTCATTTTGTTGTATTTGTTCTTGTGACTGTTCAAAAGTAGGAACAAATAAATAAAATGATATTTGATGTGATCTAGTATACAGAGTGCCGTCACTCCAGCAGAAGCCATTGAGATTTATTTTAGGTATTATTTATTATTATTATTATTACAAGCTGTTATCTACAATTCATTTCTCCAGTTCCAATATGTTATCTAATTTATTTTATTGTATTTTGGGCTTTTATTTCAATAATTATCTGGACTTTAAGTGCTACTTTATTTTCCATATTAAGCACCTTGATGCATTCAGTTTGTTTATATATCTATATATACAGACGTAAGTGTGGTTAGAAATTATGATATGATATATACATATACATATATACATGTGTGTAAAATATTTTTTTTGACTCCATATACATACATCCTGTATATATATATATACAGTATATAAATATATATATATTTTATAGAAGTAGACGTAGTCATTCTGACTTCACTCATTGGTTGAAGCTGTGAGTTCAGCATTTTGGCTTTTATCTTAGAGGCCGTAGCCATCTTGATTTGTTACTTTGCCACGAGAGGGCGGAGCTAAGTACAACCCAAAACTGAGAATAAGACATGTTTACGGGCTCAAAATTTGACAATTCATTTTTCATGAAGTGAAAACAGTGAAAAGAGTTAAAGTTGTAAGACGAAAAGTAATAAATAGGTAATAAATCAAGAGACTCATAGACTTCGATACAACCAGAGGAGTCGCCCCCTGGTGGACACTAGAGAGAATGCAGCTTTAACACATTTAACACTTTACAGGACTGTAATTATTATTTAGTGCTCGTAACTAATAAAAAAGATCGTTCCTTGTTAAGTGTCAAGAGCTAAAAATGTAAAAACTGAATCTGAGTAATTTTTCAATATTAATGTATTTTAAACACATTACTGAAGTTTTAAATCTATTTTTAGACATAAAGCACATATTAAACATTGTTATTGATCTTTTTTTGTCCCCCCCCCCCCCCCCCCCCCCACAGGGTCCCACAGGGGTCAATCCTGGGTCCTCTGATGATCTCTATTCAAAAGCTTCTCTGTGGGGAAATCATCTCCAGTACTGATTACAGTGCTGATGTTCACTGTTATGCAGATGATACACAGCTGTGACATAAGGTCTTGTGTTTCCTTATCTCTGTTTGAAATGTACTGCAGACTGTCCAACAGTTTATACCAGTTGGATCATGAGGTTCTTATGAAGTCGGCCTCTGGTCCTGGTAATGATATATTATACAGTACCGGTGTATATATATATATATTGAGAAGTGTTATTTCTCATAAATGTGCCGTCGATCAGCACGTCTTTCTATTGTTGTTATTGAGACGATCATAAAAACGATTGGTATTAATATTTAAAAAAGTAAATCTTGCAGCTGAAAACAAATCATAAACGACTGACTCCATATTTGTTGTAGTTATTGCATCATGAAAACATACAGTGTTACAAAATTGTTTCCTCTTAATCATTGTTTTACCTTGTCCTCATTTTAAGTGCCATATAATTAAAAAACAATAACAGTTAATTGAGGTTTGTTGACGATTAAATGTTGCGTAACGTGATGAATCTATCAGAGCTGGTTGGACGAGTTTCTCTTCAACAGAGGGGAAGTTTATACAACAACTCCCCCCCCCCCCCCCCCCCCCCACACACACACACACACATAAATCCACAGGAGGGGAATTCACAGTCAGCTGGTTCAGCTGCAGGTCATTCCTGATTGTTGGTAGACGTGTGTGTCTGTGTGTGTGTGTGTGTGTGTGTGTGTGTGTGTGTGTCTGTGTGTGTGTGTGTGCGTGTGCGTGCGTCTGTGTGTGTGTGTGTGTCTGTGTGTGTGTGTGTGCGTGTGTGTGTGTCTGTGTGTGTGTGTGTGTGTGTGCGTGTGCGTGCGCGTGTGTGGCTGTGTGTGTGTGTGTGTGTGTGTCTGTGTGTGTGTGTGTGTGTGTGCGCGCGTGCGTGTGTGAGTTGTTGCCAGGTAATCGGTCCATGTCCAGAGGAAGTGATGATGACGATGTTTGTTCTTCCTCCTCTACGACATCCGACTGCAGCAACATTTATTTTAAAGACTGATAATAAAGATAATATTGTCTGGAACTTTGTTGTGAAATCCCAAATTAATAAAGACTATAAATAGAAAACGGCAGATTAGAGGAAGTACAGTACAGTACAGTGCTGTACTTAAGTATAATTCCGAGGTACTTGTACTTCCGTTGAGTATTTCTATATTTATACTTTATACTTCTACTCCACATCTGAGGTAAATATTGTTCTTTATACTTCACTATATTCATCTAAAAAAACTCAACAAATAAATGTTTTAATACGTTCACAAGCTTGTTTTGATCTTTTCTTCTTTTCTAATAATGATGTTTTGTCTGTTTTATGATAAATTGAACCCATTTGTACCCAAAGATGATATTTAGTGTGACTCTGGTTTAAAGTCTTGACATCTGGTTCTGACGTACTTTCGACAAATATCACATCACATGAAAGATCAAACTAGCAGTCAGGTAAAGTTGTGTTTATTAAATGTCTTTCACATTAATTATTTTTACAAATATGTGTGAATATCTTTGATAATTAATTGTGAGTTCATAGAACTTGCTTCTGCTCCTTGTTGTTCATTTTGATCTTCTGAATTTAATTTATTTTAATTTCATTTGATATCGTGAACACAAAGCTTTTATTACCCACAGTAGAACAAACCCGTATTATTTTACTTTGCTGCATATAGTCCTTCCTTGCTGTATTTATTAAATATGAATTCATCTTATGTATTTAATCATTAATTCAGCGTATGTATTTATTAATTATTAATTCAGCGTATGTATTTACTGGAGGTTCAGCCGGACGATGAAACTATTTAGAGGAAGAAGAAACGGAAAGTACGTCAAGTTTTTAGGGAAACTTCCTCTAAACTTCTTTCCTTCAGGAGGAACCAGAGAAGACAAACACAAACAGATATTGTTGTTTTTGGTAACAAAATGTTTATGAGTCACATTACTCATCGATATAAAATACATTATTCTCACTAACTATTGCACAACAGAGCTCGACAGACTCCAGACTCCAGACTCCAGTACCTAGACTCCAGACTCCAGACTCCAGTATCTAGACTCCAGACTCTAGACTCCAGACTCCAGACTCTAGACTCCAGTATCTAGACTCTAGACTCCAGACTCCAGTATCTAGACTCCAGTATCTAGACTCTAGACTCCAGACTCCAGTACCTAGACTCCAGTATCTAGACTCTAGACTCCAGACTCCAGTATCTAGACTCCAGTATCCAGACTCTAGACTCCAGACTCCAGTATCTAGACTCCAGTATCTAGACTCTAGACTCCAGACT
>NC_136655.1:1300956-1338456 GCF_949748355.1 Melanostigma gelatinosum | reverse complement strand
CTTGTGAGACAGACAGACGGCCATGAACGTGATGCACATTCACGACACACACACACACACACCACACACACACACACAGAAACACACCTGTGTCCTCTCTGAACCTGAGGTGGGTGAGGGGGCGTGGTTTCAGCTTTATTGAGGGCGGGGACATCCTCTCTGGGGCGTGGCTTCTTCTCTGACTCCTCCCTCCTCTTTTTGTTGGTCTGGAGATGAAGACAGTTCAGTCAGGACTTTTATTGTGAAAAGTCAAATGACTGCAGGAACAACAAGCGTGTGTGTACCATGTCTATGTGGAACAGCGGTGCTCTCTGATGATGCTCCAGGTGTTTCTGGAGGCGGGGCTCGGTGGGCGGGGCCAGACCCCGGAAGCTGCGCCGGTACTCTGTCTCCAGGGGAACGGGGTGCTTCTTAAAGGGCGGCACGGACCTGCTGGAGCGGATCAGCTACATGGAGGGGTCAGAGGTCAGCAGTCAGCCGATTACTACTTCAATCATTCGTACTGTACACAAATACATTTTACATTCGTCTTATTGTGAATTTATATTTTATATTCATGACTTTCTACCTCCATCTAGTGGACACACAGCAGCAGTACTACTACTACTACTGATGATGATAGTACAGATATATACGACACACACTACATTACCTCCCTCTTATGTGATAATGTTAAGTTCTTGTATTTGCAGTATTATCTGTGTACAGTCAGTAGTACAACATGTAGTAGTATTTGGTGTATTGGGTGGATGTGTACCTGTTCTGCAGTCAGAATGGGAGAAGCAGCGGTTGCAGGTTCCTTCCAGCTGAACTGTCTGTGATACTCTGACCTGTGGCCGCCCGTCCTTAGCCCCGCCCCCAGCCCCGCCCTCAAGCGCAGAGCGTGCTGAACCTGCGTCACACATGAAGGTGAACCCAACAGAGAGACACACACCTGTGGTGCAGGTAGTAAATCTGTGTAAGGCAACATATCGGCTCACCTCATTGGCCGAGGGCTGCTGTCCATCAGGCGCTACCGTCAAGGGTCGGCTCAGCTGTGACTGGCTGTCAAGCTTGGAGGGGTGGGGCTTCACTGAGGAGACAGAAAAACAAATAAATACTCAGAATCAAAGCGTTTAAAGATTAAAGGTAAGACGATAATGAAAGCAGATACGTGATGTGTATTCACCAGATTTTCCAGCAGCTCCTGGTTCAACTGACGGTCCAGGATCTGCAGCGGGTCGTGGTCCTGCCGGAGGTCCAGGGTCTGCAGGAGATCCGGGGTCAACTCGTGCGCCGAGAGGTGTTGGAGGATTTGGCCCGAGGGAAGTCTCCTTCCTGTGAGCCGAGCGACTCCTCGAGGCTGGTGATTAAGAAGAGGGACGTCTGAAGAACGCCTTGTTATCTTACGTAGGATGCTAACACGCTAACGTCAGTATACTAGCATGCTAAACGTGTATGTCTAAGAAGAGAGTTCTGTAATGGAGGTTTCCTACCAGCAGGGGGTGCTGTTCCGGGTGCAGTCGGTTCAGCGAGGGACTTCTGTGGATCTGGAGGACACAGCAGAGACCTGCAGGACTGAGCCAGACTACCAGGACTGAGCCTCTTCCGCTGCTGGAGACCTGGTTCTCTGCTGATACCTGAGAGACGTACTTGATGTCAAAGCTGGAACTTTTAATTTTTGGTTCAAAGAATAAAAGAAAGAGAAGACTAAGGTTTGTCCAATCAGAGCTCGTCTCAGGGTTCTCACCCATCTGGTCGGAGCGCAGACCGGCCAATGGGACGCAGCGCTGAGGAGACACACTTCTGGACCGGAACACCCTGAAGCTCCTCTGGTATTCACTCCGACTCTGAAACACATGAATACATACATCTCAGAGGTAAACAGTGTACTTCATACTGTACTACATCTCAGAGGTAAACAGTGTACTTCATACTGTACTACATCTCAGAGGTAAACAGTGTACTTCATACTGTACTACATCTCAGAGGTAAACAGTGTACTTCATACTGTACTACATCTCAGAGGTAAACAGTGTACTTCATACTGTACTACATCTCAGAGGTAAACAGTGTACTTCATACTGTACTACATCTCAGAGGTAAACAATGTACTTTATACTGTACTACATCTCAGAGGTAAACAGTGTACTTCATACTGTACTACATCTCAGAGGTAAACAGTGTACTTCATACTGTACTACATCTCAGAGGTAAACAGTGTACTTTATACTGTACTACATCTCAGAGGTAAACAGTGTACTTCATACTGTACTACATCTCAGAGGTAAACAGTGTACTTTATACTGTGTAAACAGTGTACTTCATACTGTACTACATCTCAGAGGTAAACAGTGTACTTTATACTGCACTACATCTCAGAGGTAAACAATGTACTTTATACTGTACAATATCTCAGAGGTAAACAATGTACTTTATACTGTACTACATCTCAGAGGTAAACAGTGTACTTTATAACGTACTACATCTCAGAGGTAAACAATGTACTTTATACTGTACTACATCTCAGAGGTAAACAGTGTACTTTATACTGTACTACATCTCAGAGGTAAACAGTGTACTTTATACTGTACTACATCTCAGAGGTAAACAGTGTACTTTATAACGTACTACATCTCAGAGGTAAACAATGTACTTTATACTGTACTACATCTCAGAGGTAAATGGTGTACTTTTTACTGTACTACATCTCAGAGGTAAACATAGTACTTTCCACTGAGTACAGCGTCTAACTACAGCATGTCAAAATTAAACTGATTAGCTGGATTAGCTCATTACATCCGGGTTGTCTCATTTATCCTGACTCTGCAGTCTCGTGCACGGTTCTGTCCGCTACGCCAGTCTCGTGACACGTTCACGAGAGCTAAAGCTGCCAATTTGTTGTCACAAACCATTCATGAATGTTCATGACTTAGCGACCTATGTGGCGTTAGCTGGGTTCGTTAGCATCCGTTTGTTTGGCTAACGATGCTAACGCCTGACAACCTGTTGCTTACCTTGAAGCGGACGGTCATCGCACTCTCGCCACCGACGAAACAACGCGAGAACTCACTTCTTCGTAATTTGGCCAGCATGCTAAGCGTCTGCTCACCTGCTTTAGTTACAGGAACAAGCTGCCGCTGTTGCCATGGCAGCTCAGCGTCTGACGTACCCGCGTAGACGCCAGTGTTTTCGTTCTGTTTATGACCCAATAATAATAATAACCCCTCAAAATAATAATTATAAACCCCAGAAGAAAAAAATAATACATTGATATAATTACGTTAAGAATAATGAGGCCTCAAAACAATAATAAACCCTCTTAAAAATAATAATACATTAATATAATTAATTACGTTAATAATAATGAGGCCTCAAAACAACAATAATGTATATAGTGTATGTGAGCGTATATATCTAATCCAGAATGAGTCCACATCGCTGTTGCTGTTACAAAATTGCACCACTTTTATTCATTTAAGGCTTTTTAGTTTTTACTTTACATTTGGCTTCACCCCCCCCCCCCTCCCCCCGGTGTTTGAACTGGCTGAACTGGTTCATTTTACATTTCACTGGTCAACATGCCATACAGAGAACAAAAGAAGCAGATTTATTTCAGTAATGTAAAATAATTTCTTCTTTGAATGACTCAGTTTGCATTCGGCTGCGTGTTGCACTCGTCACTTCGGTGCGACTTCTGTTCGTTTTTAGAGAAACTCACAATGAGAAGATCACAATGAGTTTAATCCGCACAGAGATAGGTCCAGGGTGCCTTTAGCCTAGCTTAGCACAAAGAATGGAAGCAGAGGGAAACTGCTAGCCTAGCTCTAAAAAAGTGAAAAAACACGCCTCAATTTATCCCAGACGTTAAGGCCTCTGTATGCATACTGAGGCCTTTAGATCTGCCAAAACGTCTACACACACACACACACACTGTATGAGTTTGGCCTGAGCTGTCAATCATTACAGCCACAGAAGTCGCATAAAATGACGAATGCACATCAGAAGCCAGAAAGGTCTGCCTGTAGCCGTGGCGACATTGCCAGGTGCTGATCTGAAATGTATCTAAAAGTGCTATCGTAACACTGGCTTCTCCTATTCGTTAGCATGCTAGCACGTTAGCATGACATTTATTTATGAGGATCCGTTGCAGCTGCAAACAGACCTTCGACCCGCTTGGCATGCAAACTGTTCTCGGCACCTCCCGGAGGTCAGACTGAGTACTGACAGAAACATCAACATGCTACATGACTGAACCTACTACTGCGGGAGAACAGTAGTAGTACCACACTGTACTTGCAGTACTCCCGGTAGTACAACACTGTTCACAGCAGTACTCACAGAGGTCACTGAGTCCAACGCACTCACATTTCAAACAAAGACGGATATAAGAAAAAGGCTTTTTTTTAATGTGGCTGCTGCTTCACAGGCCACGCCCCCAACATATATTTGGGGGCGGGGCTTCCGCTTCAAGCCCAACATCCTCCCGTCGGTGTTGAACCTCGGCCGGCGCTACCGTTAGAAAGACACACTGAGATTTTAGCTCCTCGTCGAAATGATGAGAACATCCATGCTAACATTTTATCATGTTAGCTGCTACCACTGCACCCAGTGTATGCTAACGTGGTAGCATGAAGTATTACCTGGATGATCTGAGCATGCAGGGACATGGAGGACCAGCTCTAACTGTTTTTCGCTTAAGTTTGTTCCTCCATAGAGGAACAGTTCACATCAGTTGAGACGTAAAGAACAGAGAATTCAGCACGTCCCTCTTAACATTAATACACTCACAAAAACACACACAAGGTAGCCTACTGGACCAGTGTGAGTCTGCTGTCTAAAGGCAACATGTCTGCCCTGAGCAGCAGATCTAGAGTCAGCTCACCGTGCTGCTATGCTAACAAGTTAGATCGCATCTACTGTAATTTATTTGCTAAAGTGGCATTATTAGCTTCCCTTTAGCATAATACATATATATTAAATTGGCTGTTAGCGCTGCCTGATATTTACTATCGCGCTAGTTTTATTTTGATGTTTTGAAACTCATCGCTGTTTACAAACGGCATGTTTAGCTTTGTTAGCTTTTCCTTATCGCAAGCTAGCTCGCAGCTAAGCTGACAAGCTAACTCATGGCGATCACCGTTTCTTTGTGAATATACTGACACTCACACAAGTAGTGTGTTAGCATAGTTAGCCTTCAGTCCTCTTTTGGATGTATTCATAATGCTAACACCTCACAAACGGCATCATTTGCCGTTTAAGTAGCATGGATAGTTAGCATTTTCTCTAAATATTGCCAAATCTGTCAGCTAACTTAAGTTAGCGGAGCGCGGCGAGCTAACCGTGTGACCTGCTGCACCCGCTACCCCCCCCCCCAAAAAATTAAAAACATTAAATGACTTTTATATCTTTTTTTCACACATAATCATAATAATAACCACCGTAATAATAATAATCACTGAATGGATCCACAGGTTCAACCAGCTGCTGGAAAAACATTTAAAAGTAAAAGCAAGAGGCCACTCCCCCAGCGCTATGTGGCCTAGCAGAGAGCATGATGGGAACCGCAGTTTAAATTTGGGCAGTTGTTTGGACAGCCCCCCCATTCCTGCAACAGCAGAATCATCATCTTCATCATAGTCATGACCATCATCGCCGGCTGCAGTCTTTCGATGTTTGTTAGGTCAGAGGTGGCTGATGTTGATGATGACGTGGTTGTGTTAAAAAGGGGGGCGTGGCCAGCTGGAAGATGTCCTGTGATTGGTTGGTTGGTTGGTTGTCGGTCAGGTGAGCAGGAAACTAGAGAGAGAAGATGAATTAAATATTCGTACAGTGTTTGTGTCTATTAATAGACATGTATAACGTACCTGTTATTAGAGAAGTTGACAGTTGGACTTTTTGCGAGTTTTCCCTTGAACTGGACTCTTCCTGTTGATCTGTCGCACGAGGTCATAGAAGATCTGCACACAAACATAAATAAAACATATAGAAACATGTATTTTAGGCTCAATACCTAAAGCTAAAGAAAAAGATTGAAGATTGTTACAACTAGAAAGGTGCAGAGCTCCACCAGCTGTGATGTGTGCGTTCACCTCGTTGACGTTGATCTTGCTCTTGGCCGAGGTCTCCAGGAAGGCGCAGGAGTTCCACTGGCGGGCGAGGCCGATGCCCGACTCTTTGGCCACCACCCGCTCCACCTCCAGGTCGCACTTGTTCCCCACCAGGATCATGGGAACCTGCAGCGCCACAAGCACATTGTTAGCATAGCCTAGCGCTGATCGAGCCAGACTCCATGCAGAAAACAAGCATTTTAAAAGTCGTTTGCTTGTCGTCTTGCGGAGGGACCTGACAAAGGAAGAATTCAGACGTTATTTTTGTGATTATTTGCTTGGTGTTTGCTGTGAACGCAGCATTGTACTCTTATCAGAAATAGCGGTGAAATAAGTTTTAAAGGTTTTAACTTTCATATTTAACAGCAGAGGTTTGATTCATTGGCTCCATGATGAGGTCTTACAGATAGATGCAGTAGCAGCAGCTGGCCAGCAGATGTCACTAGTTACACCAAATCAACCCTCTCATTCAGTGTTTGAATGGTTTGAAGAGATACGAGTTAAACTAAAGCACTGAAACAGTTAATGAATTCAGAAAATAGTTGATTTAAAGACAATAGATCAACAAGACTAAATCCATGAATAAGTGTGTGTGTGAGTGAGTATGCGTGTGTAGGTGAGTGCGTATGTGTGTAGGTGAGTGCGTATGTGTGTGTGTGTATGTGTGTGTGCGTGTAGGTGTGTATGTGCGTATGCGTGTGTAGGCGAGTGCGTGCGTGAGTGCGTGTGTGTAGGTGAGTGTGTGTGTGCGTGTGTACGTGCTTATGCGTGTGTAGGTGAGTGCGTGCGTGAGTGCGTGTGTGTAGGTGAGTGTGTGTGTGCGTGTGTGTGTGTATGTGCGTATGCGTGTGTAGGTGAGTGCGTGCGTGAGTGCGTGTGTGTAGGTGAGTGTGTGTGTGCGTGTGTGTGTAGGTGAGTGCGTATGTGTGTGTGTGTATGTGTGTGTGCGTGTAGGTGTGTATGTGCGTATGCGTGTGTAGGTGAGTGCGTGCGTGAGTGCGTGTGTGTAGGTGTGTGTGTGTGTGTGTGCGTGTGTAGGTGAGTGCGTGCGCGTGTGCATGCGTATGTGTGTGTGCGTGTAGGTGTGTGTATGCGTATGCGTGTGTAGGTGAGTGCATGCGTGTGTGTAGGTGAGTGTGTGTGTGCGTGTGTGTCGTACGTCCTCGGTGTCCTTCACTCTGAGGATCTGCTCCCGGAGGTCCTGCAGGTCATTGAAGGTGGACTGAGCCGTGATGGAGTAGACGAGAGCGAAGCCCTGACCGTTCTTCATGTACAGGTCTCTCATCGCCGTGAACTGCTCCTGCACAGACAGGTGGGGAGAGAGACAGACAGGTGGGGAGAGAGACAGACAGGTGGGGAGAGAGACAGACAGGTGGTCAGGGACATAGACAGGTGGGGAGGTAGACAGACAGGTGGTCAGGGAGACAGACAGGTGGGGAGCGACATAGACAGGTGTGGAGAGAGACAGACAGGTGGTCAGGGACATAGACAGGTGGGGAGAGAGACAGACAGGTGGGGAGAGAGACAGACAGGTGGTCAGGGACATAGACAGGTGGGGAGGGAGAGACATAGACAGGTGGGGAGGGAGACAGACAGGTGGGGAGAGAGACAGACAGGTGGGGAGAGAGACAGACAGGTGGTCAGGGACATAGACAGGTGGGGAGAGAGACAGACAGGTGGGGAGGGAGACAGACAGGTGGTCAGGGACATAGACAGGTGGGGAGGGAGAGACATAGACAGGTGGGGAGGGAGACATAGACAGGTGGGGAGGGAGACAGACAGGTGGGGAGAGACATAGACAGGTGGGGAGGGAGACAGACAGGTGGGGAGAGACATAGACAGGTGGGGAGAGACATAGACAGGTGGGGAGGGAGACATAGACAGGTGGGGAGAGACATAGACAGGTGGGGAGGGAGACAGACAGGTGGGGAGGGAGACAGACAGGTGGGGAGGGAGACAGACAGGTGGGCAGACAGACAGACAGGTGTCAGAGAGACAGCGAGTGAGAGACAAACAGTTGGACCGGGAGAAAGATGGCTGGTCAGACAGACAGACAGGTCTTACTGTCCCTGCTGTGTCCAGGATCTCTAACATACACTGTTGTCCATCGACCTCGACTTGCTGCAAAGAGACAAACAAACTCAAATAAATCATCTAAGTTCATCACATCGGGAGAGACAGACGGGCAGATAGCCTGTCTTACCTTCCTGTAGGAATCCTCTATCGTCGGGTCGTATTTCTCCACAAAGATCCCCTGAACAAACTGGACGGTCTGGAGACAGAGAGACAGACAGTCAGAGAGACAGACAGGCAGAGGGACAGACAGGCAGAGGGACAGACAGGCAGACAGATAAAGAGAAGTAGGCCAGTCATGTTAATGGAGCTCTGTTCTCATTGGAAGTCATTGGAATGGAATTAATGTGACACACTGACACGTCTCCATTATACCATCCACACTGAAGCACCTCATTGTGTGTGTGTGTGTGTGTGTGCGCTTTTATTTTGAAATTAAAACGTAAAATAAAATCTTCAAAATAGTGATTTTTTTGTGTCGTTGTTGTTCATGAAAAGGTAGTTTTAGTGAGAAGAAAACAATTAAATAAATGTATTAACTAAATAAACTGAGATCCATTTAATAATTTACATCCATCTTTTCTCACGTGATCTTAAAGGTTTTTATTATTATCAATAAATCTTATTAAAAGACTCTCAAAAACCAAATACATAGTTTATTTATGTGTAAAGCAGCGGTTTCCTCTCATTTGTTGAAATATCGGTTATTTACAAAGATAATAAAATAAATAAATGTGTTGAATATTTAAGATGCAGCCAACAAGCTTAAAGCTACTTAAAGAGGTTTAAAGACGCTCTGTAATCGCCTACAAAGATGGCCGCTGTAGTTTTGATCAAACTCATGTGTAGATGGTGATGAAGGACAGCGAGGCTCGATGTTTTAATGGAAGTCTATGGCTCAGAGGAGGAAGATGGTTGACTCACAATAACAAACATGGAGAATATTGTTTACTTCATGATTATTAGAAACAGTAACGAGGTTTCATAACTTACCAGAGCGGACTTTCCAACTCCTCCTGATCCTAAAACTACCAGTTTGTATTCACGCATCCTGACTGTCTGTCTGCTGGGGGGGGGGGGGGGGGGGGGGGGAGAGAGAGAGAGAGAGAGCGTGAGAGAGAGAGAGAGAGCGAGAGAGCGAGAGAGCGAGAGAGAGAGCGAGAGAGCGACAGAGAGAGAGAGAGAGAGAGAGAGAGAGAGAGAGAGAGAGAGCGAGAGCGAGAGAGAGAGCGAGAGCGAGAGAGAGAGCGAGAGAGAGAGCGAGAGAGAGAGAGAGAACCAAAATTTAAAACATTGAATGAAATAAGGAACATTTATTTCGACAAATTCAACAGATTTCAAAGAGTTTAATGAGCTTTAAAGTGAAAAATACTCAGAGAGGGACAGTGAAGGATCTACACACACACACGAAGGTTCCTCCCTCTCACCGGGAGGTCATAATTACCCAGCATGCATCTGGGTGCGTGTGTTTATTAAAAACATAGCGAGGTCACGTGATCACACACAGCTGGTGGTGAAGTCACAGCTGTGGAATCCTTGCTGGTTACTGTTGCCATGCACCCTCATGTGTGTGTGTGTATATGTGTGTATGTATGTATTTATGTATGCATGCATGTGTGTATGGATGTATTTATGTGTATGTATGTATGTATGTATGTGTATGCATGTGTGTGTGTTTTTGCATACCAGTCATGCCTCGCCGTGTTTGTCGTTGCAGCAACAAGAAGCAACAAGACTGAGACGACACACGCGCACACACGCACGCACACGCACACGCACACACACGCACACACACACACACCTCTCTTGTTGAGGGTCTGCCAATGTTAACATCTCTCTCTCATTTCTAACTGCCATTTGTGTTATTTTACCCAGAATGCCGATGGGGCGTCTCAACTCTTTCATACTTTCACTTCCTGTTGTAAGTGAATAAGTGTGAACTCTGTCACTTCTCGCCATCTCACTGTGTATTAGTTGCATCGTGCAAGTGAACGCATCACCAGAGGAGGATTTCAGAGCCTGGAGGTCTAAACGGGACCGTCTCACTACGTCTGTCTTCAGTTTGATGCAACAAGTCCTGACGAGTTCAGGGAATCACAGGAAGTCACAAAGTGGAGAAGAAGAGAAAGTGAGTTTGACTCCTCCTACACCTGTCTCCACCTCAGCGTCTCCACCTCCGCGTCTCCACCTCAACGTCTCCACCTCCGCGTCTCCACCTCAGCGTCTCCACCTCAACGTCTCTACATCAGTGTGAGGTACTCTAACAGAGTACCTGATCAGGTAGAATACAAAGTAGCTGAGCAGGTAGTGAACAGAGCACTATATTAATAATATAGTGCAGAGATTGATCATTTAAACTAAATATTGTCCCTGTTATAACATACTACATCACCTAAATCTCAACCACATGGTTATGAGGCTGATATCGATGAGGTAACTTAATATTAATACGTATGAGTTATGGTGAGATTATATATTCAACATCCCAACGTCGAGGTTGTAAAATATCAATTAATCTGAGAGGATGAAAAATATGACTTCTTCAAATTCATTATTTTATCCGATAAACAGGCAAAAACTACAAAAATATTCCGTTTAAAACAAAGAAAATCTGCAAATTCTCACATGTAAGGAGCTGAAACCAGAGACGGTTTTTGGGCTTTTTCTCTTCAGAAGCATCAGAATATTTCTGTCACCAATCAATTTTAGGCATAGCTTCATTTAAGAGGTAGGAATCTGCTCTTCCATGTGATATATTCAGAGGATATTTACACAGACAATCAAACAGGTACTCAGTGGTTTCTAGCGATCACAATATTAATATCATAATGAAATATCACCTCGCTCTGATCTACACGCGTGTTGCTATGTGCACCAAGTGTGTAGTTCTGATTTTTCCAACAGGCAGCGAATGCAGCGTGATGTTAATCAACTAAAGTAAAGTTGGTGGAGGAGAAAGATGGACACACACACACAGAGATCCCTGAGTCAACCACAACTAGGTGGGGCCTGTCAATACTCAATGCGTGTGTGTGTGTGTGTGTGTTGCTGACAGAATAAAACCAAGCCTTGTCTATACACTACAGTCAGACAGACAGGTCGACAGACGGGCAGAGCGACAGACAGGTTCCTCCAAAACTCCTCAACTCCGCAGTCTGCAATAACTTTACTTCCTCTCTTTCTTTTCATTTATTTATTTTTCCTCCAGCAGAGTAGCGGGAGTTGCGCAGCTCTGAGGCCGCCTCATAATGCTCCCCACCCGGCCAGATCTGGCGGCATGCCCCGCTGGAGGAAAGCCGGAGAACTGTAATGCAGAGATCTTTAAAAAGGCGTGAAGACGGACGGACACACCGCCGCCATGTTTGTTCCTTCGGCTGTCTGTCTGTCTGCGTGTACGATTAACGGAGCTCCGGTCTGTCTGTCCCTCCGTCCGCCTGTCTGTCTGTCTGTCTGTCCGCCGGTCGCTTCCGCAAACCCAGCCCAGCTCGGCACGGCACCAGCCTGTCTCACCCCCTCACCCTGTGTCACGATCCGCCCCGGTCCGTCCCGGGTTAAGCTACATCTACATGATGGAGGGAATAAATAAAAGAAGAGCGAAATCAAGCGGTACTCACAGTCATCCACCCGTCCACTCCAATGCTCTCTCTCTCTCTCGCTCTCTCTCTCTCTCTGTCCCTGTCTCTCTCACTCACACACACTCTGTTTCTGTCTCTCTCTCGCTCTCCGTCTATGTCGCTCTACCAGAGCCGCTCCCTCCTGCCGCCGCTGCGCGCTGACGTCGAGTTCGACGTGGTGAACGCCGGTGCTTCCTGTGAATCTTTTCAGAATAAAGGGGGGGAGGTGTTGGCTTTAAACTGGTTGTAAATTGCAATAATTTATACTGATGAAGAGTGGTGTGTGTGGTTGAAAGCTCTAGAAAGTAGTGAGTATGAGTGAATTTGCACGTTGAAATGTATTATTTATTCACAATATTGGACAAATCAGATACATTTTTTGTTCTTATTTTCAAAATAAAGGCTTTGCATTGATACATTTACTGTTGAATTGTCTTGAGAGTAGAAAGTTAGATAAGTTTATTACTAGTATAATATACTTGAGGTGATGAAAGTTATTAATTCATGCTAAGTTAATATGCAATTAACAGCAGAACACACACCTCAGTCTTTCAGAATAAAGGCGCCTTGGAAATGTATTCTGATAATTTGTGAGTACAAAGCAAAACAGAAATATGTATTATTTGTAAAATTATACATTTTTGAATTATTGCTCAAAATAAAAGACTTCCAAGTTGCACCAATTCCAAGAAATGTGAAGTCACGGAGTCAGACACTTAACAGAGAGTAAATATCTCTTATGACAATTAGTCATTAATGTTGTCCTTTTATTTTGAATACAATCTAAACTTACATCCGGTTTCGCTCTAACTTCGTCACTTTTTGGCTCGATCTTATTTTCTTGTGACGTTTGCTTCACTCTCAGCTGCTTCCCGCTTCCTGCAGAGTAGAAATACTAGAAGTACTTTTTTTTATTGTGGTTTCTATTTTTACTGAAATAAAATGGCAAAAACTCAGAAAGAATGTACAACTGACAATCTTCAACATGAAAACAAATACTATTTTGGCTATTGTACTAAAGTACAAATTAAACTTGTACTTTACTTGAGTATTTCCATGTTATGGTACTTTTTACTTCTCTTCCACTACACCTTAGAGATACATATTGTACTTTTTACTGTACTACATGTCAGAGGTACATATTGTACTTTTTACTGTACTACATGTCAGAGGTACATATTGTACTTTTTACTGTACTACATGTCAGAGGTACATATTGTACTTTTTACTGTACTACATGTCAGAGGTACATATTGTACTTTTTACTGTACTACATCTCAGAGATACAAATTGTACTTTGTACTCCTCTGCATTACTGATAGGAAAATTTTACTGATCACTCAATACTTTAACTGTATTTAATTGATAATACTTGAATACTTAAGTAAGGTTTTGAATACAGGGTTTTTATTTACTATAGTGGAGTATTTTCCCAGTGTGGTATAAGTACTTTTACTGCAGTAAAGAGTCTGAATACTTCTTCAAACAAACTAATTACTTCGACCTGTTCGACCAAATATAAACGTCTCAAACGTGTCAAAATGATCATGTGACCCTCGAAATGTGTTAATGAGTCGTTTCCTCTCTGCTCACACTGGAGGTCGAAGGTCAAAGCAACTCATGAGGTCACCAAAGAAAACCCAAACATTAAACACAGTGTGTGTGTGTGTGTGTGTGTGTGTGTTGCTGCAGTCAGCGAGCAACTGAGCGTGTCGGAGCATGTTGACGGGAACACGCCTCGAGACACACACACACACACACACACACACACAGTGTTCACTACAGTGCTGTGAAGCCACACCTAAACAGGAAGTAGTCACCAAGAACAGCGTCGCCCCCCCCACCCAACCAGCTTCCCTTTCTGACACACTTCCTCTGTGTGTGTTTCTTAAGTTAGAGTTCACATCACTACAAGTGAAAGTCCTGCAATCAAAGCCTGACTGAAGTAAAAGTATAATCGGCAGAATGAACTCAAAGTAACACTTCATCTACTTAATCACTGTTGTAACATACTACATCACCGAGATCTCAACCACATGTTTTATCAAAAACATTCAACACATAAAGGAACACTTCATGTGCAATTAACAGCGGAATAGCCGCCTCCGTTTTTCAGAATAAAGGCCCTAAGAGAAATGTTTAATTTATAAATTGCGACGATTTGTAAAATGATGACTGAATGAAACTGAACACCAGTGAAAAAGCATCAGAAAATAATTATAAGAAATTGACCAACTGAAAAATATCTCTTCTTAATTTTCAAAATAAAGGCATTCCAGTGAGTGTTTCAGAATAAAGGTACTATGGAAAAGTATTTATGATAGTTTGAACGAACAAAAAATTATTTATAAAATGATAACACTGGTGATAAAGGGACTTTAAATTAATTAAAATCAGTATTTGACGAATTAAAAAACATATATGGTCCTAATTTTCAAAATAAAGGCCTTTCTGTGACCTTAAAAAATATAATCAAAGTATTGGTGTGTAGATGTTAAAAGTGTTTCAGAATAAAGGCACTAAGGGAAATGTATTATAATTTGATATAAAGCAGAAAAAAGACGATTAAAGACAAAAGAAGCTTCAGATTCAGCCGATAAATCTTATTAGACTGTTTTTTTCTCCTTATTTCTGTCGGTGATGAGAATATTTTAATTTTTTGAAGGTTCGGTGATGGCGGCGCTCTGAACACAGAGGATACATTGCTGAACTTCAAAGAGGAAACAAATCATCAGCAAGTCAATGATGCAAACTCATCAATTCAGCTGCTGCTAGGAGACCGAGACCAACGAGCGTCACTCGTCTGGTTTCTCTGCCTCGTTGAAACAGCCAATCAGAGCAGAGCTTAGCCATCTGGACAGGAAGTTGTTTATTTACATTCCTACCTGTAGATCAGCACATCACAGGTGTGGTGTACTCGTACTACTAATGAAGTACTGTGTTCTGGCTCCCTCTGCTGCTTCAAATGTACTTCAACTACTGCAAACAGAAAAACTGTTCACGAGTATTTCACATGTTTGTTTGATGTACTTTAAGCTCATGAAGTACGTTTACTCAAGTACTGTACTTAACTACAAGTACATCATAATCGGCTTGAATATTCCCAGTAAATGCTGTTTTATACTTCAATCGATTTTTTCAGTTAGAGTTATTCATATATATATGAGAACCGTAAATTGAAAGAAAGTACTTTTACACTGGTATTGGTACTTCTAAAGGATTGTCTGTATATCTGTTAAGAACAGTTAGTTAATTGTTCTGAAGGCTACAACTTGACACATTTGTTTTTACATTTTGCAAATTAATCCTTAAACTTCGAAATTATAATTTGGAACTTAGAAATGCAAGGCAGTCATTCGTCTCTGACATCATAACCAAAAACAAGAACAACACACGCGCCTTATTTGCTACCGTCGACAAGCTAACAAACCCTCCAGTGTCGGTAGCTGCTGAGCTCCAATCCACCGGCATGCAATCAATCTGCCTCCTTTTTTACTGACAAAATTCAGAAAATTAGACAAGCAGTCAGTGCCTCCACACCAACCACAGGATATGTGTTGTCCCGATCTCTGAATAACATCCATTCAAATATCATGACACAATTTCATTCAATCGACCGTAGAAGCCTAGAAGACATTATAGAACATCTGAAGTCATCCTCCTGCTGCTTGGATATTCTACCAACACACTTTTCAAAAATATTTCAAACTGCATGACCACTGATCTCTTACATATTGTAAACACATCCCTTCTCTCAGGTGTCTTCCCACAAGCCCTAAAAACTGCAGTTATTAAACCACTCCTAAAGAAGGCTAGTTTAGACTCCGCAACGATGAAAAATTATAGGCCAATATCAAACCTCCCATTTTTAAGTAAAATAATTGAAAAAGCGGTTTTCCAACAGCTGACCAACTTCTTGGCCGTAAATAACTGCTTTGATGTTTTCCAGTCAGACTTTCGACAGCACCACAGCACTGAAACTGCTCTTGTTAAGGTTTTCAACGACATCCACTTAAACACAGACAATGGCAGAAGTTCAGTCTTAGTGTTACTGGATCTCAGTGCTGCATTCGACACGGTCGACCATGCCATACTCCTAGAAAGACTAAACATCTGGGTGGGACTCTCTGGCACAGCACTTAACTGGTTTGAATCCTACTTGAATACTTTGTACCGAGAATACTTTGTGTCTGTAGCTGATTACACATCAGAGCTGACTAAAATGACATGTGGTGTTCCCCAAGGTTCAATACTGGGGCCTCTTCTGTTCAACATCTACATGCTTCCACTAGCTCAGATTATGGAAAGCAACAAAGTGTGTTATCATAATTATGCAGACGACACACAAATCTACATAACTATGTCACCAGGGGACTATAATCCCATACAAGGGCTGGGTAACTGCATTGAACAAACCAACAACTGGATGTGCCAGAATTTTCTTCAATTAAACAAAGATAAAACAGAAGTAATTGTTTTTGGTACCAAGGACGAACAATTGAAAATCACTGCTCAGCTTCAGTCACTGATGTTAAAACCCACAAACCAAGCCAGAAATCTAGGTGTAGTTATGGATTCAGACCTCAACCTGAACAGCCATATCAAGACAATTACAAAATCAGCCTCCTATCACCTGAAGAACATATCAAGGATTAGAGGACTTATGTCTCAACAGGATTTGGAAAAACTTGTCCACGCATTTATCTTCAGCAGACTGGACTACTGTAACGGTGTGTTTACAGGTCTCTGTAAAAAGTCCGTCAGAAAGCTGCAGCTGATTCAGAACGCTGCAGCTCGAGTCCTCACTAAGACCAGGAGGGTGGATCACATCACTCCAGTTCTGATGTCTTTGCACTGGCTTCCTGTCCAACAAAGAATTGACTTTAAAATCCTGCTGTTGGTTTACAAAGCACTGAATGGTTTAGGGCCAAAATACATCTCCGATCTGCTGCTACCTTATGAACCATCCCGACCCCTCAGGTCGTCTGGGACCGGTCTACTTTCTGTTCCCAGAGTCAGAACTAAACATGGAGAAGCAGCGTTCAGTTTTTCTGCTCCACATATCTGGAACAAAGTCCCAGAAAGCTGCAGGTCTGCTGAGACCCTCAGCTCATTTAAATCAAGATTGAAGACTTTTCTGTTTGCTGCTGCCTTTAATTGAACCACGTTCAATTCATATATTAATCAATTTCCTGCAGTTCTGCATTTTATTTCTTGCACTGTTTTTTAATGTTTTAATGAATGTTCTTAATTGTTTTTAAATCTCCTTTTCTTTTGCCTTATGTTTTGATGCTTTTAATGGTTTTATGTGAAGCACTTTGAATTACCTTGTTGTTGAAATGTGCTATACAAATAAACTTGCCTTGCCTTAAAAGTATGCAGAATTATAAATGAGCAGTTCTTGTTTTAAGTATACTTATTGATGTACAAATAACTATAACTGGATTATTGTGAAACTGAAGTAAAGGCATCTTTGTTCTACGGTTTCCAGATTTATGTATTTGTTTATTTATATAATATGTGTTCATATTTAAATGAGTTACAACTCTGAAGATGTTCAGACACAAAAATAAAGCAGATTTGTGTTTGTTTGAAGCGACACAAGAAGAAACGAGACAGAAAGAAGTATGAAGGCAGGCAGAAATGAACCCTTTTATTCTTTTCATTGGGCGATAAACAACAGTGGAGAGTCCGGACCGGACCGGTTTCAGCAGATCAAAACCAATGGACCAATAATCTGTCCCCTGTTCCCTTCAGAGGAGTGAAGGGACTGGAGGCGGGGCTATTGAATCAGGGGGAAACAAAGAAAGCTGATTGGTCCACAAACGGTAAAACCCTGCCCACCAGTCTACTCACTCCCCCTCCCTGACACGCCCACTTAAGCATCCTATTGGTTACCTACATCATTCAAAAAAATAAACAACCAGAGCGAGCTCTTCTCCCATTGGTCACCACAGCGTCAGGCAATAAAAGGCCGTTTCCCCATTGGTCGGTTTCGATAACACGCCAACTGTCAGTCACTCAGCAGCAGCCAATCAGGTTACAGCACAGTACCTGTGGAACTTTATGGAAATAACAAAAAAAAAAGAAGAAAAAGATGATGATGAACAGGGAGATCAGCCAATCAGACGGCCTCGCAAGTAAAAACAAACAGGAAGGGGGAGGAGCCTCCAAGCCTCATATGGAACTTTTTTGTTTTTGTTCTTAGATTTTGTCCGTACATCAGTCTGCTTCCTTTCTTCTGATTTCAGTGCAATGCATCATGGGTGTGTCACTACGTGTGTGTGTGTGTGTGTGTCCTGTTGTCATGGAAACATGCTGCAGGGTACGTGCTCCAGCAGCAGGGGGAGGAGGGGGGGCAGGGCTTGGTTGGTGGCGTGTTGCATCATGGGGGAGTGTGTTTTTGTCTGTCTCCCTCCTAGCTGGTGTCCATGGACTCCATGTTGGCGGAGCTGGAGTCCCTCTGGATAGAGTCAAAGATGGCCGCCAGCTCCTGATTGGACGAGATCTGAGACTGGAACTCCGACATCAGCGGCGACTTCTCGGCCTCGGGGATCGTCAGCAGCGCCACCACGGCTCGCATCGCCGACCGCTTCAGCTCGTCCTGCTTCTCGAACTCCTGCTTCACTGAGTTCGCCTTCACCTGCAGATGAACACACCAGACGTTAAGCACTTTATAATACTTTACAATACTTTACAACAAGCACCTGATTACTAGTTTTATCCTCTTTTCTTTAAATCGATCATTTACTGCTCGTAGTGACTTTTATCTGATCTGATAACTTCAGTTACTTTAAAACTAAATATAACAAACTAATACACGATGATGTATTATTATATATTAAACTACCAGCAGTATATAAAGCCTTTATTTACACCTTAATGGATCAATAAAATATACATATTATTCTGCAGAATCAATACTTTTACTTTTAGTACTTTAAGTATATTTTGATGCTGATATACTGGAACTTATTATATACTTTTACTTGTAACAGAGTATTTGTACAATGTGGTATTACTACTTTTGCTTCACTAAAAGATCAGAGTACTTCTTCCACCGCTGGAAATACACAAATATCTTCAACTGACATCGAACAAGTAAAAGAGACATAAATACACTAAATTAAAACAGGCACTAGTGATTTAGTGTAACCCCCCAGTCTGGTCCTACTGGTGCAGGTGTACCTTGGTGGTGCAGGTGGCTCTCAGCGGCTCCACCAGTCTGTCCAGTCTCTGGAGGACGGCACTGGGACAAAGAGACGACAGCCGGGCCAACATCAGGAACGTCAGCATCTGGAGAGACGACATCATCATCACCAAACATACTCTGCTTTATAGTCCATCAGAGACCTGTCAATCACCGTGTAGCCCCGCCCTAAAGCATCCCCTGCTTTAGTCCATCAGAGACCTGTCAATCACTGTGTAGCCCCGCCCTAAAGCATCCCCTGCTTTATGGTCTGTGTGACTCTAAATGGACCATAATGTACTAAATGAACATCACGCTGTGTTGAAGAAGACTTGAAACTAGAGATTGAGACATAAACTCATGTTTACAATGTTTACTGAGGTAATAAATCAAGAGAGAAGTAGAGTCATTTTCTATAGACTTCTATAGAACCAGAGGAGTCGCCCCCTGGTGGACACTAGAGAGAATGCAGCTTTAACACGTGACGCTTTGACTTCAGAGGACCTGAACCAATCAGGTTACCAGAACCCTGTATTTTCTCAAAGGACCTGGTACTGCAGCAGTACTGTTGTAGTTGTGGTTGTGGGGGTGCGGTCAGACCTTGATGTCGTAGTGGTCCTTCAGTCCGTCCTCCACGTGGTTCAGGAAGGTGAAGATGTCCAGTCGGTCCAGGCAGCTGTCCAGCAGAGTGTACATGCACTCAAATGCAGCCTTCCTCAAGTCCAGACCATCATCCACCGTGTGTTTAAAGGGACCCATCTCCACCTACACACACACACACACCATCAGCTGACTGACCCCCCCCTCCTCACCTCAGTGTCTCTAGCCCTCCGTACGGTCTCACCTCTCTGATCAGCTCCTTCCTGACTTTGGTCTCGTTGTAGAGTTGCGGTAGAACCGAGTCCAGCAGCTCTCGGATCAGACTCGGTTTGTTGTGAGCGGCCGAGTTGAACGTCACCAAAGCGACGCGACGCACGTTCAGGTCGGGGTCCTCCAGCGTCTTCAGGAAGTCACCTGAGAAATAACAGAAGTAAAGAAACGAGTAAACGTCATGCTAGAGCTGTAAAGCTAAGATAAACTGAACGGCGTTCTGCTGGAGCGCTACACATCAATAATTATAAATCTACAACAACATATAGATATTATTCTGGTGCATAATCAATCACAAAGTTAATATGCAACTGTTGTGATGATTGATTGGTTGGTGTGACATCATTCGTACCGATGCAGTTCTTCAGCAGCGGGTCGATGGGCTGTGGTTGATCAGAGATGGTGAACTTCACCGCCGTCACCACGGAGCTCCTGGCGTACGACGAACCTACGCACGCACGCACACGCACACACACACACACGCAATCAATAAATCAATATTTCACATCAATCCTCAGACGACTGCTTCAGGTCCAGCAGCAGTTTTCATCTAAAACTCTTTAATTCACACTTTTTAATCTTTAAACCAATGAGATGCAGGTTGAGGAGAATGAGGCCGTTTGATTGGCTGGCTGGAGCTGAGGGGTGGGGCTTAACACGACGTCCAACGTTCCTATTGGTTGGAGTTTTTATTTAATTTTTGTCACCGTTTCCACAAAGAAAAATAAGACTTAAACAATCAATAAGTGCTTTACAGAGTATTGATTTGGTAGTTATTGATCAAAATGTTCATTTAATTGGTTCTTGATCAGAGTATTGATTACCTGACAGCAGGTATCCTTTGAGGCGGGGCAGCAGGGTTTCGGGGTCGATCAGCGTCAGCTTGCCGAGACACTCGGCCACCACGTTCCTGGTTCCTTCCTCCTGACACTCGCAGTGTTTGAGCAGCAGAGTCCAAACCGATTCCACGTACGGCTTCAGACCGGACACCGACGCCGAACCTCCACACGGGCACACACAGGTTACAACCAGAGTCCCCACACACACGGACACACACACACAGGTTACAACCAGAGTCCCCACACACACTCACGTTACAACCAGAGTCCCCACACACACTCACGTTACAACCACAGTCCCCACACACACAGGTTACAACCAGAGTCCCCACACACACACGTTACAACCAGAGTCCCCCCACACACACGTTACAACCACAGTCCCCACACACACAGGTTACAACCAGAGTCCCCACACACACACGTTACAACCAGAGTCCCCCCACACACACGTTACAACCACAGTCCCCACACACACACGTTACAACCAGAGTCCCCCCACACACACGTTACAACCACAGTCCCCACACACACACGTTACAACCAGAGTCCCCCCACACACACGTTACAACCAGAGTCCCCCCACACACACGTTACAACCACAGTCCCCACACACACACGTTACAACCAGAGTCCCCCCACACACACGTTACAACCAGAGTCCCCCCCCCACACACGTTACAACCACAGTCCCCACACACACACACGTTACAACCAGAGTCCCCCCACACACACGTTACAACCAGAGTCCCCCCACACACACGTTACAACCACAGTCCCCCCACACACACGTTACAACCAGAGTCCCCCCCCCACACACACACAGGTTAAAACCAGAGTCCCCCCCCCACACACACACACACACACAGGTTAAAACCAGAGTCCCCCCCCCCACACACACACACACACACAGGTTACAACCAGAGTCCCCCCACACACACACACCGAGCTGCTCTTACTGATGATCTCTTTGAGCGAGTGCAGCAGCAGGTACTGCCTCTTAGAGGAGGAGATCTCCTGCAGGACGAAGGGAAGATACTCCGGAAGATTCCCCACCGCGATGCTGCCCAATGCATAGGAGGCTGCAGACTTCACCTGAGACACAGGGAGGGGGGAGAGGGAGGGGGGAGAGATGTAAAAAAGCTGGAGTCAATTCGTCAATGATTCATCCATTAGTACATCTTAAGACCCTTGCAAATGGCGAGGTAGAACAAAATGTAAACCGTACTTTGAAAATTGTAATCATTTCTACTGAGCAGAATAAAACACTCAATATACTGCAGCACTCTTGTTATTCTGCCGTCACACACAGACTTTTACTGTGAAACTCTGAGAGGCACTTCCTGCTGGGACAGACGGGCGTTACCTCTTCACTAGAGGACGAGAACGCTTCCAGGATGACCGTCTTGAGCTCCGGTTGGCTGCTCAGGTCCACATGGTGTCCCACCTCGCCCAATGAGAGCAGAGCGAGCAGTCTGATGGAGTCCGTGGAGCGGCTGTTCTTCACGTCCTACAGATACAAAATAACTTTATTTAGACCTGCTCTAAGATGTCCATGTATTCCCACATTGAGAGCTCCAGGTGGATCGGACAGGTGACTTTACCTGGATGAACTGTCCCACCACCGCCGGCCCCTCCTCGGGACAGGCTCTGGTCAGAGCCGCCACACACTTGGCGATGGAGCAGTAGGCCTGTTTGTGAGGCAGAGCGGCAGTCTGGGAGTAAACCGGACCGGTCAGCATCCTCAGCAGGTCCATGTAACCCAGACCGGACGTCTCTGTGGCCACCAAGGCCTGAACAGCAAGAACAGGAAACACGAGTGTTCACAGAATGTCAGCTGGAAAACTGGAACTGATTGTTTATTTTATTTTAATATGTTTATTTTATTTTAATATGTTTATTTTATTTTAATATGTTTATATATATATATATATATATATATATATATATATATATATATATTAAAATAGAAGTAAAGTAAAAAAACACCCTCTGTACCTGGTAGAAGTCGAGCATGGCGGCGAGCGCTCCGCCCTGCAGCAGCGGGGATCGAACCAGCGCGATGAGCTGCTGCAGGATGTTCCCTCCGCTCAGCTGGCCCAGCGAGGACGGGTGAGTCACGGCCAGCGTGGACAGGAAGCTCAGCGCCATCTGGGACACGTGCATGTCGCTCTCTGAGATGAGGGGGGGCAGCTCGGCCAGGACGGCGTCCACCATGACGGGGGTCACCGCCGAGCTGAAGGGTCACAGACGGGGTTAGGACAGCGAGGGGTGGGCGGAGCCTACGGCTGAGTGTGTGTGTGTTACCTGTAGTTTCTCAGCAGGATGTCCAGAGCAGCCAGTGTACCGAGCTTCAGAGCTCTCTGGTTCTTTCGGAGGAAGGAGGCGAGGATTGGAACGGCGTCGGGGAGAACCGGCCTCAGGTCGATCTTCAGCGGAGAACCGGCGATCAGCGTCAGAGCTGCAACACGGAGAAGAAATAAAGCGTTCTTTATGACGGTAAACCTCCAGAGAGTCCATTTAAAGCCAGTCCTATTTTTAATCCTATGAACAGCGTACGTGTCTGAAACTCAAAGATAAATCAATGTGTGTATTTTCAATAAAACCAAATATGTCACACCTGTTTCTGTTCGTTCATAATTATTTAACGTTGTTTTGATGTGAGATGTGTACACAGAACGAGCTGAAGTAAACAGTGAATAGAAAGTCAGTTTTATAAAAAGACAAATTGTCCTGAGACGTTGAAAATGTTTCAACGAGTATAAAAAAAGATGGTTTGTCCCGAAGCCGTTTAATAAAACGTACAAAGAGACTCAAACACACAGCTGGTTCACTGGTTCAACGCACGGCCTGAAGAGATCAAATCTGCATAATGAGCTGGAGGCGGGGCTTACCTTTCACCGTGGTCAGCCTGGTGATCTCGTTCTTGAGGCGCTCCAAGAAGATCAACAGCGTTCCAGGAAGTTCAGCCGGCAGACGGTCCCCTAAGTTACAGATGATCTGCCCCATGCAGGAGATGGCTCGCTCTTTGACTTCCTGGTCGATGTCGGCGGCCTTCAGCCGCTTGATGGTGCAGGTGAACAGGTCGTTGATGTAAGGGGAGGGGTCGAAGCTGTCCGAGGCCTCCGGTAGGTTGTCCAGAGGTCGGATCACCTGGAACAGAAAGAGAGGGACGGTAGAATCACTACGAGGCACAGAGATCAAAGACGTCCTCCCCACTGGTTCGATTCCCACCTTGACGAGCTGCTGGGTGACGAGCAGCGCCTCGGAGGTGATCTTGTAGAAGGGGTCTCCCACGCACGCCACCACGGGCGGGACGAGGGCGGGGACGTGGGCGTGGAAGGCGTGGGCCGGGTGTGTGACCATGATGACGTGGAGGCAGGACAAGGCGTCGATTTTCAGGTTGGAGCTGCTCGACTTATCGTTCAGAGAGAAGATGATACCTGAAACACAGATACTACTATTACTAATAATACTGCAATACTGTACATATATTACACATCTTTCTGACTCCCCACCAACACTTCAAAAAAGGATCAAAAAGGTATCAAACCTCTGCATGTTCAAAGCCATAAAACAGGAAGCCACATGCCGATACAGAATAACAGCCCCGCCCCCTCCCCTTTAGCCACGCCTCTTTCATAACCCATGCACCGTGTATTGACTCTTGTGGGCGGCAAAAATTAATTTAGAAAGTGAAAAACCAAATCAAAAGGACATTTCGGTTCAAAATCAGACGAACTACTCGTGAGGCGCTTTTAAAGACCCAGCGAGAGTATTAGTCGTTGCAGCGATGACGTAGTACTACCTGGTATCAGTTACCTGGTATCAGTTACCTGGTATCAGTTACCTGGTATCAGTTACCTGGTATCAGTTACCTGGTATCAGTTACCTGGTATCAGTTACCTGGTATCAGTTACCTGGTATCAGTTACCTGGTATCAGTTACCTGGTATTAGTTACCTGGTATTAGTTACCTGGTATCAGTTACCTGGTATTAGTTACCTGGTATCAGTTACCTGGTATCAGTTACCTGGTATCAGTTACCTGGTATCAGTTACCTGGTATCAGTTACCTGGTATCAGTTACCTGGTATCAGTTACCTGGTATTAGTTACCTGGTATCAGTTACCTGGTATCAGTTACCTGGTATTAGTTACCTGGTATCAGTTACCTGGTATCAGTTACCTGGTATCAGTTACCTGGTATTAGTTACCTGGTATCAGTTACCTGGTATCAGTTACCTGGTATTAGTTACCTGGTATCAGTTACCTGGTATCAGTTACCTGGTATCAGTTACCTGGTATCAGTTACCTGGTATCAGTTACCTGGTATCAGTTACCTGGTATCAGTTACCTGGTATTAGTTACCTGGTATTAGTTACCTGGTATCAGTTACCTGGTATCAGTTACCTGGTATCAGTTACCTGGTATCAGTTACCTGGTATCAGTTACCTGGTATCAGTTACCTGGTATCAGTTACCTGGTATTAGTTACCTGGTATTAGTTACCTGGTATCAGTTACCTGGTATTAGTTACCTGGTATCAGTTACCTGGTATCAGTTACCTGGTATCAGTTACCTGGTATCAGTTACCTGGTATCAGTTACCTGGTATCAGTTACCTGGTATCAGTTACCTGGTATCAGTTACCTGGTATTAGTTACCTAGTATCAGTTACCTGGTATCAGTTACCTGGTATCAGTTACCTGGTATTAGTTACCTGGTATTAGTTACCTGGTATTAGTTACCTGGTATTAGTTACCTGGTATCAGTTACCTGGTATCAGTTACCTGGTATTAGTTACCTGGTATTAGTTACCTGGTATTAGTACTGGGATGTGGGTCGTCAGGGCTCCCGGGAGGACGTTCACCAGCTCAGTCAACATGTTAAAACAACACTGGCGGGTTTTGACACTTTTCTCCTTCAGCTGCTTGTGAAGAGCTTTCACGATCATTGGAACCTGCAGACGGAGACGTTCACAGAGTGAGAGACAGAAAGACCACGACAGCTCTTCTTCTGTGGTTGACGGAGCAGGATGCAGAGTGTTTCCTGTCAGCGATAACAGAATGCAAATCTGATAATTATAGCTGGTGGCATCGTTTAACTCACACAATTCTCTGCACAAATTTGGGATCCAACGTCTATTTTCATTACAAAATCATCTGCCAATAACGCTCTTGATAAGTTGTTTGGTCTGTAAAGAAGCTACAGATTCCTGCAAATATTCACACTTGAGAAGACGCAATTAGTGAATGAATGCATAATTAATACATCCTCCTCCATAAATGCATCATTTGTGACGTTACCTGGCTCTGCAGCATAGTTAGCGGTGTGTCTCCCTGCTCCATGGCGTCCGGATCAGCCAACCAGCTCTGAGCCGGTCTGGTCTGTTTGAGCAGCGACAGGTAGGCATGGAAAACATCCGCCTTCACGTTCTCCTCCCTCTCCTACAGACAGACAGACAGGTCCAGTCAGATAGACAAGTATGGCTTACATACATTACATCAACAGGCAGGGATCCACCCGATCCGAGGGTCACGCGGGGATCCACCCGATCCGAGGGTCACGCGGGGATCCACCCGATCCGAGGGTCACGCGGGGATCCACCCGATCCGAGGGTCACGCGGGGATCCACCCGATCCGAGGCTACGGTATGGTAGCGATAGACCTGATCCACTGGTCGGGTAAGAAGAGGCCCGACCAGTGACACATTTTTGACAATAGACGGTAGCGTTACTCGCAATTAACGATCGATACGTTTAAAAACAACAGGTCGAGATTAGTGTCAATGAAAGTGATGGGTTCCTTCCATTGACAGGTAGAACCCGATCCAGGTGATCAATGAGCTGGCGCAGACTCGTTATATTCTCCAGCTGAACTTAGTACAGGTCTGGATCTTTTTTTAACTGCTGCTGTCAGACCTAGTTGATGAGATCTCGGTGATGAGGAGGTGAAGATAAAGCATCAGTGAGGAGGCGATGAAGTAAGCAGAACTTGACGGTACCTTGAAGCGACAGACGAGTGCAGGAGAGACGGAGCGATAAAACTCCGGCAGCATCTCGTGACGAGTTGAAACGACGGCGTCCAAACACTTGGCGGCCGCCCGCCGAACCTTCCAGCTCATGTCGTCGTCATCGCTGTACTCATCGTCGCTGCCTGCGCACAGAAGAGCGGCTGTTACTGCCCAGACAGCAGGGGGACGACATCCAGATGGGTTCGTTCATCAATCGGCTGCTTTCAACCACAGCGATCGTACGTGCAGACATTCACTTCAACTTGTCTTCAGTTTGCGATGGAGTACCTTGGTAGTCTTCATCGTTCTGCTCAGCGTCCATGGCGTTGTCGTCCTCGTCCTCATCGTCAAAGTTGTAGTTGGGGTCGTAGGTCAGGTAGCGCAGGCAGATGGAGATGACCGTGGGAACGTGGGGGTAAACTTCTTTAGGACACCTGTAATAAACAACACATTCAAATTAAATAAAAACACAAACAGCTACAGAAGTACTTTGGCAGTATTCCTCTGAGTAGTACCTCCTAACAAAGGACTCAAAGGCCTGGATGCAGTACTCTCTGAGCTCATCATCGTCAACGTTGCAGAACTTCACCACCAGAGGAATGATCTTCTCCAGATACTCTCCTAAGGACAGGAAGTTAGGACAGATGAAAAGTTACGAATAAAGCCGACTGAGATACAGAAATACTCGAGTACCTCAGATGTGTACTGGACTACAGTTCTAGAGTAAATGTGCCGACTCACCGATCCGGTGTCCGGCCTGCCGGCTGATGGCGGCCGTGCACTGGATGTAGGTTCTGGTGGTCGACATGTTGTCGTTCCTCCCCAGCTCCGCCAGGAGGTGCTCGATGAGATCGATGAAGACCAGGTTCCCACAGGACATGACCAGGTGGCCCAGAGCCATGATGGTCCTCTGAAAAACATCCGCACGGTATCAACACAGCCGCTGTCACAGGAACATAATGACTAAATACATTTATGTATATATATAAAGAGCAATGCACCTTTCTGACGGCCAGCCTGGGGGAGGTGAGCTGAGGGAGCAGACAGCTGAGGATGGAGGGATGGAAGTTCACCAACAGACCACCTTGTCTGCAGAGAGACAGACAGGTAGACAGACAGGTAGACGGTTAACTGTCGTCTACTTTACCCCTCTGAACACCAAAGCAGATTTAATAGATTATGATGGAATTTATACAACCCTGCCCGTCAAAATAAGAGAAAATCTAACGCAACCACTGCCATATGTCTGGGCACAAGAACACTAATCTAATTTAATTGATATATAAATAGTCGATATAAGGATGATAAATCATCATATTGAATCCTCACAGAGTCCAACAATAAACCAACCAAACACTAGACAGAGAGAGACAGAGAGACAGACACAGACAGACAGACAGACAGAGACAGACAGACAGAGAGACAGACCGACAGACAGACCGACAGAGAGGCAGGCAGAGAGACAGAGAGACAGACAGAGAGACAGAGAGACAGACAGAGAGACAGACAGACAAACAGACAGAGAGACAGGCAGGCAGACACAGACAGACAGACAGAGACAGGCAGAGAGAGAGACAGGCAGACAGGCAGAGCGACAGGCAGACAGATAGACAGACAGACAGGCAGAGAGAGAGACAGACAGACAGAGAGACAGGGAGACAGACAGACAGATAGACAGACAGACAGGCAGAGAGAGAGACAGAGAGACAGGCAGACAGATAGACAGGCAGAGAGAGACAGACAGACAGGCAGAGAGAGACAGACAGACAGACAGAGAGACAGGGAGACAGACAGCCAGACAACCTGCAGAGCATGTCGGCCATGATGTCGAGCGCCTCCAGCTGGACGGACACGTCTTCTTGTTTGGCGATGGCCGACGTCAGACGACCCGTTATCTTCTTACAAACACTGGCAGCCAGAGCCGAGCCTGGAGGTGCAAGTACACACGGAGGGTACAAGTATTAGTGTATCCTGGGGTGTCTACTGCCTTTTGAATGGCAGCGGATTACAACCTAAAGCAGTGACAGCTTCAGTAGTAGTAGTACTTTAAAGTACCAGAAACAGAGTAGTAGGAGAACGAGTAATATCTGATGTACTGTGTTATTACGTTTGCCCATCAGTACAACATAGTATACACAACTCGATACAGGTGGTAGTGGTAGTATACAGTAGTATTTGTACCACTAGAAGCGGGCGGTAACTCTCCGATCACAGTTTTCAGTCCGATGGATGAAATGTCTCGGAGCTGTTCTTTGTCCGACAGCATGTTGGTGCATAAAGTGTCCACGATCGTCTCCACCTGGTACTCCTTCACCTTACTCACCAGGGGCCCCAGGCTGAGGAAAACAAACGCACCCAACGTTAAAGAAACAACTCAGTGAACTCTAAATAACATGTTTAAAACAATGTGTTTTTACCATTTGACAGCCAGATTCTGAACTTCTCCATTCTTGTCTTCCAACAGTTTGAGAATCATCCTCACCACCTGTCAATCAACACAGCGATGGATCAATACCTGGGTTTGTTTCAAAGTAAACCAGAGTTTATAACTATATATTTATAACTATAAACTAGTTTCTCTCGGTTGTAAACTGACCTTCCTCTCGCTGTCGTCGTCTAGTTTAATTGAGTCTTTCTGCAGCTCCGTCATCAGGTCGTTAGTGGCCATAAACCTGCAGAGAAACACGAGAAATGAATAACTAGAGTCATCTGAATGAATTGAGAGGAGCAGACAGCAGAGTCGACAACACACGCTGTGATTGGACAGGCTGTGTTCGAGGGCGGGGCTTAGCGAGGTCAGTTACCAATCAGATTTGTTTCTGGTCATCTTTTCCGTAACATAAAGGCCAAATGAGGACTTGCTTTAACATCATTTTAAATGTTGTGGCTGCTGGAGTCGTGACTTCAGATATTTTATTTTTTTTAAATCGACGTATAAAGAGAGGATTTCAGGAACAATAACCGTAAAATGTCTCATAAAAACAGTTATATCAACGATGGACAGAATATAAGAACCATTGATGCTCGGACCAAAACACCCGATCAATATCTGACATGAGAAATATACGTTAAAAACTTGTTTATATTAAATTTATCAGTTTCTGCTTTTATAGATCTGTTATTACAACATTGTTATTCCTAAAGCTGGAAATAAAACATTATTTTCACTATAATTGTCGTGTAGTGTTCTTTCACTTCTCTTTTAGTTTCTATTTTTACTTCCATTCGTATTCTACTTGTATAAACACCTCTTACTATTTGTTTTACTTCACGACATATATATATATTTCTATTTTCTTCAGTCTCTGAGAGTTTCTCCTCTAAATATCAATAAAGTTTTATTTGATCTTATCTTCAATATGAAGAAGACAGACATCGTGAATGTTTGCTTAAAACGTTATAAACGACACTATCATGAATAACGTACGGTAATTTATTGCTTTACAGTGAAACACACTAAACACTAGAAGCTGTTTATTCACCTCCAAATATATTGATTACACAATAAATCAAATCTCAGCAGCGGTGGAATGTAAATATGTACTGTACTACAAATGTGAGGTACTTGTGTGTTTCATGCTACTTTACACTTCTGCTCCGCTACATTTATCTGACAGATTAGTAACTTACTCAAAACATATTAAGAGTTCATTAAATTATGTTTTTGTTATAAATGAAAGTCCTACAAACTTTATACAGCTGCAACAATTCGTTTATCCATTAAGTCGATTGACATAAAATAAACTGTCTTCTGTTTTGATGATTGAAGTAATTTTTCACATAAATACATTTGACAGTTCCAGATGTAACAATGTTATTAATGGTAATGTATTAGTAGTAATGTTAAACTCTGTCATTGTGACACAAATTCTCCCTATTTGAAGTATTTTTTAAGTAATCTGTTAATGGAGACAATAATCAGACTGTTTACATGTTGTCATCACCCGAGTTAGCATTGCTAACACACACACACACACACACACACACACACACACACACACACACACACACACACACACACACACACACACACACACACACACACACACACACACTTCATTTGCACCAGTTAGCTGCGATGCTAACATTACATTTAAAACAGAAACGAAAACGATGAGCTGATATCACGCTAGCTTGCAGCATGACAGAAGTTAGTGAGCTAGGCTAACGAAAAATAATGGCGATAAATAATCGAAGCAGTAATAATAATTTTAAAATAATAATAGCACACAATACAGTAACAATAAATGGAATGAAGCCAATAAAACATAATGAAAATCATTTGAAAAAAAGTTAGTTAGCCAGCCGGCTAAGAGGGCAAAGCTAACTGCTAACTGGTGCTAACTATTTACCTGCAGCTCAAAGCTGTCAGATTCGCATGATGTGCTAACCAGTTAACGTTAGCTGACGCTGTGAGTTTGATCCGCTGTCAATCAAATCAAACGCTAGCTAACTAGCGACGTGACGATGATCAGACAGGTGGCAGGCTAGCAGTTAGCATGCAGGCTTGCAGTTAGCATGCAGGCTAGCAGTTAGCATGCAGGCTAGCAGTTGGCATGCTAGAGCCACCGCTAGCGCTGTCTTTAGCATGAAGGAAGAGAAGAAGAAAAACACAGCTCGAGCTCATAGCGCGCGAGCCGAACGGTTGGTTTGTTTTCCCGGGCTTTTTTTTTTTTTTTTACCTGAAGTCCTTGTCGCTGGAAGTCATTTTCTCCAGCAGGTTGGAGATGTGGTACGAGGCGCTCGCCATTGCTGTTAGCTATTAGCTTCCTGCTAGCTCTCAGTGTGTGTGTGTGTGTGTGTGTGTCTGTCTGCGTGTCTGTCTCACGGGTCCCGGTGGTCCTTATTCTTCAGGTGACGAGGAGTGTGTTTGCGGTTTCTTCTCCTTCTTCTTCTTCTGTTGCTGCTCTTCTTTCTATAGCGACTGTCGCATCCCGAGGCGCGGAGTTTGGTTTGTTTGAATGGAGCTCCCGTTCTCTCTCTGCAGAGGGGCGGGGTTAGCAGGATGGACGCTGCGGGGTCGGAGGTCACAGTTTGTTTGAGCAGCTCTTTTTAAAAATAATAAAATGAATGAATGAATTAGTAAATAAGTAAGTAAATAACTAAATATGTATATTATATTATACTGAATTGCCTGTGAGGGTGACAAAAATAAGATGTCCTGACGTGTTTATCAAAGTGTTATTTTCTGCTTTTTTTCATGTTGGAATAAATGTTAAATATTTAACTGCAAAGTAGTAATACGTGTTTGATACCTTTTTTATTGCATTAAATCATTCTGGGATGCAGTGGCGGCTGGTCAATAGAGACCTTGAGCCACAACAAATAAAATAAATAATAATGATGATAAACTATACAAATTGTCAATATTTGTGTTTTTGAAATATGGAATCACCCAGTCATATGTGTAAAATATGATATCTGCGGTAAATATATGCTTTTCCTGCACGTCCTCTCTGCATGTGCACGTCTCAGCAGCTCTGGCGCTGGAGAGACTGCCCAAAAGAGGCGGAGCTATGAAAGTTTAGCCAATTGCTGATTAAAGATACAAATGTGTGACATAGAATTTAGCCAATCAGCGCCCTCAAATAGATTCAGAATCGGGGTAGCATGGATTCTGCCCCAAACTGCACGAAGAGATCCTCGCTTGAACCGGAAGTTGAACCCGGAAGCCTGTAGAGACTCGTCCGGACGGGAACGTGCAGTTCCCTCACACACCTGGACACTAAGAACTCCTACGTCAGAATGCTGTTCATAGATTTCAGCTCAGCATTCAATACAATCATCCCCCAGCAGCTTGTGTGTAAACTTACAGACCTGGGCCTCAGCCCCTCTCTCTGCAACTGGTTGTTGGACTTCCTCACAGAGAGACCACAAGCTGTTCGGGTCAACAACAACACTTCGAACACACTAACACTGAGTACGGGGGCCCCCCAAGGTTGTGTGCTCAGCCCCCTTCTCTTCACCCTGCTGACCCATGACTGTAAACCCAACTACAGCTCCAACCACATCGTGAAGTTCGCTGACGACACTACCGTGGTAGGTCTCATCAGCCACAACGATGAGACTAACTACAGGAAGGAAGTGAACCAGCTGGTCCGTTGGTGCCAAAATAACAATCTCTTCCTCAATGTGGGGAAAACAAAGGAGATTGTTGTTGACTTCAGGAGGAGAACCCACTCCCAACCCCCCCTCCCTCTGACCATCAATGGTGCTGCTGTGGAACAGGTGAGCAGCACCAAATTCCTGGGTGTGACAATCACAGAGGACCTCACCTGGAACAGCAACACCACTGCACTGGCAAAGAAGGCCCAGCAACGCCTGTACTTCATCAGGAAGCTCAAGCGAGCAGGAGCCCCCCCCCCCATCATGCTCTCATTCTACCGAGGCGCCACTGAGAGCATCCTCAGCAGCTGCATCACGCTGTGGTTCGGAAGCTGCACCGCCTCCAACCGCAAGAGCCTGCAGCGCATTGTGAACTCTGCCCAGAGGATCATCGGAGTCTCACTCCCTACACTACAGGACATTTACAACACCCGCCTCACCCGCAAAGCACTCGGCATTGCGGGTGACCCCACCCACCCCTCCAACAGCCTCTTCAGCCTCCTGCCTTCAGGGAGAAGGTTCCGCAGTCTCCGTTCGAGCTCTACCCGGCTGAGGAACAGCTTCTTCCACCAGGCGGTCAGGATGCTGAACTCTCTCCCTCCCTCTCTCCTCTCGCTCCCCCTCTCTCCCCCCCTGCCATCTCTCCCCTGACCTCTCCACCCTCCCCCTCACCCACCTTTCCCCTCTGCCTCAAATGGAACATACCAGGACATCTACTCCCCCTCACACCCCTTCCCTCATCCAGCACCAGTCACTTTTTATCAGCACCAGTCACTTTTTATCAGCACCAGTCACTTTTTATCAGCACCAGTCACTTTTTATTCTCTGCTGCTACTTGTTTAATCCTTTATCTAGGCCCTTATGTTCTTAACTTTATTCTATTTTATTCTATTATATGTTATATGTTCATGTCTATATTACACTGTGGGACTGCGAGAAACGGCATTTCGAAATTTCTGTATGCATAACACATGTGGAAACTTTGACAATAAAGTGAACTTTGAACTTTGAACTTTGAACTTGATATTCCTTATATGAGTAGCAAAGCCATGTTGAGTGGCCTGTGCAGTGATGTCACATGGGAGGATGTGTGCCTGTGTGCACTGGAATGCTGTTGTGCGCATGCGCAAATAAACGGTCCGAGTTGTGTTCCCAGACCAAAGAAACAATGGCGGTGTGTTCTTTTTCTCCCGTGAATGCTAGCTACTAGGAGCCTCTGAGATGTAGTATAAAGTACTGTCTTCATCTTTGATTGTCTCTAAATCTCTGTGGGTCCCTTGGGTTTGTTTGATTTGCTCACCATCTCCTCCTGGTGTGTGTGTGAATCACCTGCAGCAGGTGCGTCTATTCACTGAACCTCACAACTACTTCCTGTTTACTGGATGCACTGCATGGAGCTCCTCTTCATCTCTGTGTATTTAGAGCCACTGAGCACATTATCCACCGCTTCACACGCACACGCACACACACACACATGCACAGTAATTTCATACATGCAGAGAATCCTGATATTCAGGATGATTTTTATTCATGCTGGTTGAAGGCATTTAGTGTGTGTATGTATATGTGAATGAGTGTGTGTGTGTGTGTGTGTGGGGGGGTGAGTCACAGATCAGTTGACTGGGATGTTTATAAACCCCCAGGCTCTCTCTCTCTGTTGACACATAATGCAGCCACTGACACATGCACGCTGTGATTTAAGTGTGTGCGTGTGTGTGCGTGTGTGCATATGTGCGTGTTAATGCATTGACAGCGTTTGACAGTAAGCTATGAAACGAGGCTCCAGCTGCATCACAAACACACTCTTTTTTTAAGATGTCTCACAGGAAATGATTATGATGAAGATGATGAAGATGATGAGGATGATGAGGATGATGAAACATATGATGAAGGTGTGATGAGTAGTATTACTTTACTTAAAATGACTACAAATAACTTTCATTTTATGTTGATTTTGGCGCTCCCTGTGGACTAAAGTGGTAGTGGTCTGTCCACGGTGGACCGGTCTCTGCTGGAGGATCTGGGTCTGTCCACCGCCAGTCTCTGCTGGAGGATCTGGGTCTGTCCACGGTGGACCGGTCTCTGCTGGAGGATCTGGGTCTGTCTACGGTGGACCGTCTCTGCTGGAGGATCTGGGTCTGTCCACCGCCGGTCTCTGCTGGAGGATCTGGGTCTGTCCACGGTGGACCGGTCTCTGCTGGAGGATCTGGGTCTGTCTACGGTGGACCGTCTCTGCTGGAGGATCTGGGTCTGTCCACCGCCGGTTTCTGCTGGAGGATCTGGGTCTGTCTACGGTGGCCGGTCTCTGCTGGAGGATCTGGGTCTGTCTACGGTGGACCGTCTCTGCTGGAGGGTCGGTCCAGTATTGAGTATTTTCTCTTTTTATTCAGAACTTCAGTGAAAATAATCTGATTTTATGAGAGACATTAGGCAGTATTAGTTTATCAATTTATACTTCGTAATTGTGTAGTAATACCTTAATACATGTTAATATCATGATATGATTCTCCATGATCATATTTATATGAAATCTGTTCGTCTCCTTTAATCCACAGCTGGGGGGGGGGGATCCTCAGAGACGAGTCAGGACAGGAACCTTTAAATACCTGAGAGTGTGTGTGTGTGTGTGTGTGTGTGTGTGTGTGTGTGAGAGAGAGAGTGTGTGAGAGTGTGTGTGTATGTGTGTGGTTTCCAGGTTAATATATTTAATATTTTGGATATAATCACAAAAATCAAAGTTAACATTTTTTAATAAATTGGTATTTTTTTTAAATGCTGCACACGTTACTTTTTGCAGTGTATATTTTTATGAACACCAACAATATAAATAATTAATCACGAATTCAAAGAGGGTGTTTAATTATCTAAATACATGTAAACACTGTAAATACTGAGCTGCATTAAACAGCTCAGCCCCCTCTTTTAAGCCCTTTAATGCTAAGCTAACTAGCTGCTGTAGCATTAAACAAACAAAAATGAAAATGATGTTGCTTTCCTCATCTAATCAGACAACCATCTTTGTTTAGAATAAATATTTTTTATGATTATAACAGTATTAATATCATACAGTCAGACAGGTAGACATGTTTTAAGAAGGTGGAATCTAGTGATTAGCATGTGACTAGCTAGCGCTAGGGCACAGAAAGGGTTCAACTCTGGATATATTTAAGTATTTTATTTTGAAAAGCTCCTGAAATGTATCTGTCTCAGTGTCATTGTTTGAACACTTTTAGGTTTATCAGTAAATCCTATTCTGGTATTAACTGCTGGAAGCTCTCTCTCCCCCTCTCAGTCTCTGTCTCTCTCTCTCTCACCTCCCCTCTCTGTCTCCATCTCTCCCCCTGTCTCTCCATCTCTCTCTCTGCCCAATACTCTACCCCCCCCTCCCTCTCCCCACTACTCTACCTCTCTTCCCCCCCTCCCTCTCTCTCTCCCCCCTCCCTCTCTCTCTCTCCCCCCACTACTCTACCTCGCTCTCCCACTCCTCCAGAGATCACATCGAGGCTCCAGGGGTAGAGTTACAGAAGGGGGAGGGGGTAGAGAGACATAGACAAAGAGAAGAAAAGGAGAGAGAGAGAGAGGTTCGCGTGCCTGTGAGAGAGTGGTATGCTCACAGTGCAGGAGGAGGTGGATCCCTATGTAGTGTAGCATCTAAAGCTAAAGCTAACTAGCCATGTTGCTGCTGGTGGTGTGTGTCTGCTAGCGGGCCGCCCTGGACTCCCTATCCGCCCTGAGGTGCATCATGCCCGGCTGGAAGAAAAACATCCCGGCCTGTCTCCAACCGGACCAGGAGGGAGGTAAGACCCCCAGACCGAACCCGCTCATGGCTCATACCGACCGGCGAGTGTGTGTTTTAGAACATACCTGTCTATGTGTGTGTGTCTATACGTGTGTGTGAGCGCGAGCGTGAGCGCGTGTGCCAATTATCACCGGTGCAGCGTGTTGGCGCGTGTTAGTGGAGCTCGCGCAAGACGGTGACTGCCTTGAAATCAGTGAAAGTTAGTAACTGATACCATGTGAATGTGAGCGTACTTACGTGCGTGCGTGCGCGTCTCTGTATATGTGTGTGTGTTGTCTCGTGCTTATCTGACGCAACGGGTGAGGTTACTGTGACGTTTTTACGGTGATTTCACGTCACGTGCGCTCATCGTTAAGAGCACGATCGAACCTACGGTTACCGGTTACGGTTTAACGTTAAATCCATCGGTTGGTTGGTGCTGGTCGGCCAAGGGTCCGCGGTGTTTACTGGTGTTACAGTGAAATATGTGACCCCTCAGGTTCTGTGACGCTGGAGGAGGGGTCAGTCAGGTGTGGCAAACATTCCGGTCATGGTTTGATTAAACATTGACAGGTGAGGTGTTAATGCTCCACACTCTCTGTAACCGTTATAACCGTTAAAATCCGCGCGACTCTAACGTTTTTCTGGCAGCCATTGTTTCCGTAACACCCGTCCATTGAGATAACACTGTAAGGTGTAGTGTATTTTAACACGTTCATGAGTTTTGTGGTATAGGGTTATATCGCATATTGTTTTTTGGTGTAAACTATGGAGAGGTATCAGTACATTTATTAAATACACATTTGAGGTACTTATTTACTATATTTTTATATATATTTTTTTATTCTACTCCACTGCAACTTTACTGATTCTGATTATAATGTAAAAAATAAATATAAAAATATGATCAACTAATAATTAATGATGTATTA
>NC_136655.1:1200956-1295956 GCF_949748355.1 Melanostigma gelatinosum | reverse complement strand
TCAGTATATGAACTATAACTTGTATAAGTATGATATTAGAGTTATATAACTCAGTATATGAACTATAACTTGTATAAGTATGATATTAGAGTTATATAACTCAGTATATGAACTATAACTTGTATAAGTATGATATTAGAGTTATATAACTCAGTATATGAACTATAACTTGTATAAGTATGATATTAGAGTTATATAACTCAGTATATGAACTATAACTTGTATAAGTATGATATTAGAGTTATATAACTCAGTATATGAACTATAACTTGTATAAGTATGATATCAGAGTTATATAACTCAGTATATGAACTATAACTTGTATAAGTATGATATTAGAGTTATATAACTCAGTTTATGAACTATAACTTGTATAAGTATGATATTAGAGTTATATAACTCAGCATATGAACTATAACTTGTATAAGTATGATATCAGAGTTATATAACTCAGTATATGAACTATAACTTGTATAAGTATGATATTAGAGTTATATAACTCAGTTTATGAACTATAACTTGTATAAGTATGATATTAGAGTTATATAACTCAGTTTATGAACTATAACTTGTATAAGTATGATATTAGAGTTATATAACTCAGTATATGAACTATAACTTATATAAGTATTATTATTTTAAAAATGTAGTTTATATCATAAAAGATCGATACTTGGCGTCCGTGTATCGATACAATATCGCCACGCAAAATATCGCGATACTATACTGTATCGATTTTTCCCCCACCCCTAATACGCACACACACACAGTCACACACAGTCACACACACACATTCTCTCTTTCTGCCTGACTGTCAGTGTGAAGCATTGTGGGTCTTTTTATAGCCCTCCCTCACAGGTGAGGGAGGCGGAGTCGTGACTGAATGTGGTGACTCCTCCCCCTCATTGTCCCGAGCTAACAGCGACGCTAAGCTAACCTTTACCACGGTTGATGCTAAGATTCTCTCTTAATCAAAGTCTTCACACGTCACTCTGGATGTTTATTTTAGGAACAAATGTAATGATGCAGCTAAAAATCAGGGCTTTATGCGTAATAACCATATGCAACCACAAGACCACCAAACAACATGTATGCCCGGTGCGTACGGTGTGAAAGCACTCGTAGTTAAGTCCAATATTCTCTCTTTTCGCTCCGTCTTTGGTCTCCTCCTCCTGAGAGACGGATATCTGTCTCGTTAGCTGCTAAATGTTTGATGGACAGGAAGTGAACAGAGGCCTTTCCTTTTCTCTGTCAACAGGACAGTAGAGTTGATGAGCGAGCAGATCAAAGTCACTCTAAAGCTTCAGATGATGGTTCTCTGGAGCTTCGTCTCCAGCACAGACACAGATTATTGTTATTAATATAAAGAATATGAATTACAGACACTTTAAGTTTAGTTTAAGAATACACACAAGGAAGACAGCTGGTTGTGACTAGTGGTGTTCGGATCAGCCCTCACGGTTCGGATCACTCGTGAACCGCGGATCAATCGAGTATTTATTTTATTTTATTTTTACAGTGTAATCATCATAGTGTGTAAAGCTCGACTGCTGCTGTTCCTTTTCAAGTAGCAAGTCCCCGAATATCAGTGCAGAGTGTCAGTGAACAGATATGAAGCAGGAGTGTGTTCAGTGAACGGAGCAGCTTAGAAGCATTTAACGGTGACGTCATGGCGAGCGGAGGAACGTCAGAAGCCGCGGCGTCATTTAAGTCGCAAGTTTGGGGACATTTTGTCTTCCCTGTAACGTATAATGACGGATGAGGGTAGTGGACGAAACCCTTACGGTATGTTGGCGTTATTTAAAGAGAGACACACGATAACGGCAAAACATCGGCATGTCCACACATATGAAGAGACACCATCCCGTCTGTCAGCGACGGGGACACTCCGGTGTAGAAAACAAAGGATTTCTAAATCTGGTTAAAATGCTTGAGCCACGCTACGAAATCCACTCACGCACCCACTTCAGTGTGAAGCTGTTCCAGACCTCTATGAGAAGGAAAAGACTGCAGAGACCGCTTTCACCACGGCGGAGTGATTCTTAGTCCGGTGCTGTAGACACGCCCCCTCTGCGAGAGTCACACACACACACCTGGGGCAGGTGCTGTAGACACGCCCCCTCTGTGAGAGTCACACACACACACACCTGGGGCAGGTGCTGTAGACACGCCCCCTCTGTGAGAGTCACACACACACACACCTGGGGAAGGTGCTGTAGACACGCCCCCTCTGTGAGAGTCACACACACACACACCTGGGGAAGGTGCTGTAGACACGCCCCCTCTGTGAGAGTCACACACACACACCTGGGGAAGGTGCTGTAGACACGCCCCCTCTGTGAGAGTCACACACACACACCTGGGGAAGGTGCTGTAGACACGCCCCCTCTGTGAGAGTCACACACACACACACCTGGGGAAGGTGCTGTAGACACGCCCCCTCTGTGAGAGTCACACACACACACACCTGGGGAAGGTGCTGTAGACACGCCCCCTCTGTGAGAGTCACACACACACACACCTGGGGAAGGTGCTGTAGACACGCCCCCTCTGTGAGAGTCACACACACACCTGGGGAAGGTGCTGTAGACACGCCCCCTCTGTGAGAGTCACACACACACACACCTGGGGAAGGTGCTGTAGACACGCCCCCTCTGTGAGAGTCACACACACACACACCTGGGGAAGGTGCTGTAGACACGCCCCCTCTGTGAGAGTCACACACACACACCTGGGGAAGGTGCTGTAGACACGCGCCCTCTGTGAGAGTCACACACACACACCTGGGGAAGGTGCTGTAGACACGCCCCCTCTGTGAGAGTCACACACACACACCTGGGGAAGGTGCTGTAGACACGCCCCCTCTGTGAGAGTCACACACACACACCTGGGGAAGGTGCTGTAGACACGCCCCCTCTGTGAGAGTCACACACACACACCTGGGGAAGGTGCTGTAGACACGCCCCCTCTGTGAGAGTCACACACACACACACCTGGGGAAGGTGCTGTAGACACGCCCCCTCTGTGAGAGTCACACACACACACACCTGGGGAAGGTGCTGTAGACACGCCCCCTCTGTGAGAGTCACACACACACACACCTGGGGAAGGTGCTGTAGACACGCCCCCTCTGTGAGAGTCACACACACACACACCTGGGGAAGGTGCTGTAGACACGCCCCCTCTGTGAGAGTCACACACACACACACCTGGGGAAGGTGCTGTAGACACGCCCCCTCTGTGAGAGTCACACACACACACACCTGGGGAAGGTGCTGTAGACACGCCCCCTCTGTGAGAGTCACACACACACACCTGGGGAAGGTGCTGTAGACACGCCCCCTCTGTGAGAGTCACACAGACACACACCTGGGGCAGGTGCTGACAGAAGCATCAGAGTGAAGCTAGACAGGCCCAATAATATTCCAGTCACCACAGAAAGGTCGACCCTCTCCCCAGACAATGGAGATATTCTCATCTTTTTCAAAATAATGTCACAGTAATGTAACATTATTGTGTATTTGAATGACCTGACAGGAAGTAAACACAGACCCAAGTTGTTGCTGAGCAGTTCAGTTCAGTGTAAACGGTGGAAGCTCACTGGCTGTTTCTTTCTTTCAGTATTGATGAAAGGACGAGGATATCAACATACCTCATGTTGCACTTAAACTTAACAGAATTCTTGAATGCATTATTTTTATTTATTTATTTCATTTTGTTTCAAATTGGACATCTTCAATATTTTTGTTTTCATGTAAGACTATAGCCCAAAGTTCTTTGCTTTAAGTGTTCTTGAAGTTCTTTAATAAATGGAAAGCAAAGTTATATTTGTCTCCTCCCCTTTTCTTTGTTGATCCGAAAAATGATCCGAACCGTGATCCGAACCGAACCGTGAGGTTTGTGATCCGTGACACCCCTAGTTGTGACTGTTTGACTTCACACACACACACACACTCACACACACACTCTCTGAACTCTGACCTCTGAAACTGACACTGTGAGTGACAGCTGCTGGTCTGCAGGGTGGACAGTGACGGTCGTGTGTGCGTGTGTCCGGTGTGTGTTGACCTCTGACCCCTGTCAGCTCTCGTATCCCATGATGCTTTGCTCTCCGACTGACAGAAAGATGCTGACGGAGTAACATGCCGACACACAAAGCTTTGAACGTCTCATCATATTTGAATGAAAATCCATTTCTTCCTTCTCTAAACCCTTTCCTTTCATCCTCATCTCCTTCCTTCCTGCCTGATCATTTCATCTTCCTAGTTTTTCTCCTTTCCTAGTTTCCTTTCCTCACATTACTTTCATTCTTCTCTCATTTTTTCCTTTCCTCTCTTCACCTCTCTCCTTTACTTTCTTCCTCCTCTCCTCAGTATTTCTCCTTCCCTAGTTCCCTCTCCTTCTGCCCTTGTTTCCTTCCCACTCCTCTTCTTTATTATTATTTAATTAACATCCTTTAATGACTGTAAGTCGTCCACTACCTCCTAGTTTGTGTTTGGACATCACTGTCTTCAAATACTGTGCAGCCTTCAAATCAATGTCAGATTTATGATTGAACAATTACTACTCAACAGTTCACGAGCAGCAGATGGATTTCAGAAGTTTAACTGTTTAAATGAACCACACAAACACACCTGTTTCCTCTCTCCTCACCATCCTCGATGACGATGACTCCTTGCGTCCTTTCATCCTCATCTCCTAGTTTTTTGTTTCTAGTTTCCTTTTCCTCATTTCCTTCCTGCTTCTCTTAGCTTCCTATAATTTCCTCGTTTTTCTCCTGTCCTAGTTTCCTTTCCTCTCTTCACCTCTCCCCTTTACCTTCTTCCTCCTCTCCTCCTTTCCTTCTTCCTCCTTCTTTCCTTCCTCTTTCTCTTCCCTCCACCTTGTTTTTCTCTTTTCCTTTCCCTTCATCCTCCTCTCTTTGTCTTCTCTTTCAGTCCTTTTCTAGTTCCCCTTCCTCTTTTTGTCTCCCTCCTCCTCACCTTGTTTCCTTTCCTTATTTCCTCCCTCACAGTGTTCAGTTACAGACCACTCTCTGGAATTAACACACTCACACACACACACACACGCCTGGAGAGCTCTCCCCTCCCCCTCGCTGGAATGAAGTGTGTGTGAACGAAGAGGAGGAGGAGGAGGAGGAGAGGAAGGTAGGAAAGGAAACACAGGCAATATGTATCGAGAGAGATGGGAAGGAAAGGAAGCACTGTGACAAAGGAAGAAAGGCGCTAATGAAGGGAGGAAGCTAACCTCGTCTCCCTGCTGACTCTTCAAGTGCACATTTACAGTGTGCACACACACATTCACACACAATGGAGCGCTGAGATGGAGGAGTGGCGTGTCAGAGTGTGTGTGTGTGTGTGTGTGAGAGCTGCAAGCCCTGTGATTGGCCAAGCCCGGCTAGATGCACCAACAGCCGAAAGAAGCAGAGGAGGAGAGAGAGGAGAGAGAGGGAGGCTGCAGATAGAGCAGAGAATACAAAGAGCATGTGAGTGAGTGTGTGATGTGTGTGTGTGTGCTGCATACAGAGGTGTGGTGTGTGTGTGTAGAGAAGCGAGGAGGAAACCTGATCTCTCTCTCTGTGGAATAACGCTTTCCGTTGGCTTTCACCGTTTCCTTGTTGCCGTGAGCTCTTTAGCCGAGCCTGGCCCGGGTCGGCCCAGTTCAGACCCGCTTACTGGTGCTGCTGGTGCAGGTTGGTGGTGATGGAGCGCTTCCTGGCCCTGCTGCGCCTGCTGGGCAGGAGGAGGCGAGGGAGGAGGTACCGGGCGGATGACGATTACCAGGAAGGCTACGAAGACGTTTACTACTACACCAGCAAGTACAACACACACCTACTGAGTGAGTCCCAGAGAGAGAGAGGATCAACACATTACCTGTGTGTGTGTGTGTGTGTGTGTGTGTGGTCTTGTATTATAGATGAAGGTTGGCTGCTCCGTTACACACACACACTCAGGTATCCAGGTGACGGCCAGGTGGTTTGTGGGTAATAACAAGGGAGGAAGTGTTGACTGTGGAAAGGAATGTGGACAATGTGGGGGATATATTTGAGCTCTGGTTCTGGTCTTGCTCCAGGTTCTGGTCCAGGTGTCTCAGACCTCATTAGACCACTTTGTATTCATTAAAGTAAAACTTGCTCCTTTGCCTTGTTTCTGCTGGTCGCTGGTTTCCTGTCTTTTAAACTTTAACCAGTGAATCGAGACGATGAATCCAGTCCAACTCGCTTCATCCTGTTTGATTTTTATGTTTTACGTCTTTGCAACGAATTAATGCTTCAATGCTGTGTTCCTGAACGGCAGTGCTCTCATACATGTGCAGAGATTTGGCTGTTTTTCTGCTGGAAAGGCCACAAATATAAAGAAATGTCAACGCAAGATTCATTTAAAACAGCATATGTGTTTATGTGCTAATAACTGACTTTACTGTATTATTCCTACTATATATATATATATTACAGTGCTATTCCTTTGTTTGTGTGTGTGTGTGTGTGTGTGTGTGTGTGGCAGAGCTGCCAAGAGACATTTCTTGCAGCTACCAGCAGTGTGTGTGTTTATCACAGCGTGTGATTCTATATGAAGGCATTTTAAGGTTGGTTGAGTGGCTAACCCGGACACACACACACTCACACACACACACACACACTCACACACTAGTGGCTTTGTTTAGCCTGGGTTGGCCTACTTACCTGGTTGGTTTTCACTCTCAGCTTCAAGCATCGTTAAGTTAAGATTCGTCTTAAAATGAATTCACACAATCGTCTTTAAATTGCTTGTTTTGTTCGACCGTCAGTCCAAAAAGAAGCCAGACGTCGTCGCGCGAGAGAAGATCAAACGATTCACACACTCAATTAACTTTCTGTCACTCAGCTGATCTCTTAAAACAGCTCTTTACAGATTTCGCTCTGAGCTCCTGAAACAAAAAACAAGCAGCAGAACGGAAATAAACTCTTTATTCCACACATTGTTCTTCATTGTCAGGACATTACCCACAATGCAACTCACCCACTAAGAGTGTAAACACTCCTCTGGTTGTATAGAAGTCTATAGAAAATGACTCTACTTCTCTCTTGATTTATTACCTCAGTAAACATTGTAAACATGAGTTTATGTCTCAATCTCTAGTTTCAAGTCTTCAATACAGCATGATGTTCATTTAGTACATTATGGTCCATTTAGAGTCACACAGACCATAAAGCAGGGGATGCTTTAGGGCGGGGCTACACGCTGATTGACAGGTCTCTACCAGAGACGTATACGGCGTCTCTACGTCACTCCTCCTCAGTCCATATATGGTCACTTCCTGTTCACTGGTTGCAAAAGAACAAGATGGTGACAGGGCTCCATAATCCAAGATGGCGACGGACAATTCAAGGCTTCAAAACATCAGTCCACAAACCACAGTCCGTAGTCATGTGACCATCCTGCTGACACTCAAACAAACATGTCATGTTAGCAGCATCGTCTCAATGCTAAGCTACATAAAAAATAGGATCAAAGTTGTACAAATACTCTGTAATGTGTGTACAGTTCCTCCAAATATTCCTCCTGGATGTTATTGATGATTTTAAAACAAACAGGTTGGAGGGTACAGGTGTGGCTCCGCCTCCATCAGTAATGTCACCTGTAGTCGTCTCTGGTTAGAACCAGACAGCTGTCTCTCTCTCTGTCTCTCTCTCTCTGTCTCTGTCTCTGTCTCTCTCTCTCTGTCTCTGTCTCTCTCTCTGTCTCTCTCTCTGTCTCTGTCTCTCTCTCTCTCTCTGTCTCTGTCTCTCTCTGTCTGTGTCTCTGTCTGTGTCTCTGTCTCTGTCTGTCTGTGTCTCTGTCTGTCTCTCTCTCTCTCTGTCTCTGTCTGTCTGTGTCTCTGTCTCTCTGTCTCTCTCTGTCTGTCTCTGTCTCTCTCTGTCTCTCTCTGTCTCGCTCTCTCTGTCTTTCTCTTCTTCTTCTTCTTCTTCTTCTTCTTCTTCTCTGTCTGTCTCTCTGTCTCTGTCTCTGCTGTCTTCTTCTCCTCTCTCTTCCCCCACTCGTCTCATTACACGTTGAAACATGGTGATGCATGAATTTGCACATGAAGGAGGTGAGATGCTGTTGACTTGCTCAGAGTTCAGACAGCAGTCATGTGTTATGTGAAGCCTGTTGGCGTAGAAACATGTTGCTAATCAACGCTTTAAATAAGGGCCTCATTAGCATAACTGGTCCTGTGTTCAACATGATGGAGATTAAAGAGGCTGGTTTGACTGTTAGTTTCTTCATCAGACCCTCCTCCTGATTCAGTAGAGAAAATGTGTTGAAAGCATATTCACATGTTTTATTGGCTGATGAACGAGACACGATCTGTTTTTATGAGTCACCATGTGAGAATGTGTTCAACTCTTCTGTCCTGCTTCTCTATTGGCTGGAGTCATGTTGGTCTGGAGGCGTGGCCTCTTCGTCTGTTTATTCTTCTTCTTCTTCTGCTTATTGTTCTGCTTCTTCTTCTTTTACTTCTTCTACAAAAGAATCATAATGCAAATAAAGTACACAATAATATATATACATATGAATCGAATCACAACATAATGATTGTTATATGTTATAAAATATTCAACTATATCATATTATTGATGGATACTCTGTAATACAGAGTCTGTATTACAATTACATTTGAACAAACACATGTGTGTATCTTCTTCTTCTTCACTGAACACGAGCGGAGAGGAATAAAAAGTAGAGCGCCGCTCCTCACCGTCCACCTTAATTAAAGTGAAGCGTCTGGGGACTCGCAGCGCTTTCCTCTCATTATCTGGATATGATGTTTAATTAGTTCTCCTAAATTAAAGAACAACCGCTTCTTCTTCTTCTCTGATAATTCCTCTCAAACAGAGAATCCAACCTCCTGAAGGAGAAACTTAAAGTGCTGCAGAGTATTAGTGGGTTTTGTAGTATTGGCTGCAGCAGTAATAGTAGTAGTATTTGCAATGGTGGAATGTAAATAAGTACATTTACTCAGGTATTGTACTTAAGTACACATTTAAACAAAAAGTCGTAGTAGTACTAGTAGTGGTGGTAGAAGTAGTAATACTAGTAGTAGAAGTCGTAGTAGTACGAGTAGTGGTGGTGGTAGTAGTAATACTAGTAGTAGAAGTCATAGTAGTAGTAGTAGTAGTATAGTAGTAGTGGTGGTAGTAGTAGTAATACTAGTAGTAGAACTCTTAGTAGTAGTAGTAGTAGTAGTAGTACTAGTAGTGGTGGTGGTAGTAGTAGAAGTCGTAGTGGTAGTACTAGTAGTGGTGGTGGTAGTCGTAGTAGAAGTCGTAGTAGTACCAGTAGTAGTAGTACTAGTAGTGGTGGTGGTAGTCGTAGTAGAAGTAGTAGTAGTAGTAGTAGTACTAGTAGTGGTGGTGGTGGTAGTAGTAGTAGTACTAGTAGTGGTGGTAGTAGTAGTTGTACTAGTAGTGTTGGTAGTAGTAGTAATACTAGTAGTAGAAGTCGTAGTAGTAGTAGTAGTACTAGTAGTGGTGGTGGTAGTAGTAGAAGTCGTAGTAGTAGTACTAGTAGTGGTGGTGGTAGTAGTAGTAGAAGTCGTAGTAGTAGTAACTTGATGTCAGTAAGTATTGACGGGTGGACTAACACGTTGTTTTCATGGAACTTGTTGACAGAAAGAAAAATACAATAACAGCAGTTTTTTTTCATGGTAAAAGTACATGTATTTGTTTGTCAGAGTACACAGAGTCACAGAGCAGCTGATCAAGTGTTCCTGGATGATTACAGAGCCGTCGGTTCGTCCCATCTGCTCCTCACACATGAGAACCTGACTCTAATTAAAGGTTTACACATCCGTCCTCTGGAACGGTGTGATTATCACCGTCACAGAGAGAGTGTGTGTGTGTGTGTGTGTTTGTGTGTGTGTGTACTTACATAAGGAGATGTCACGGTGACTCAAACCCATGTGTCTAACTTTGGGCGTTGAGTGATGACACGCATACATACACACACACACACACACACACACACATGGTCAGTGTGTGACTCTAGTTTGATCATTTTGAAATGCTTGAATCTGTGATGATGACCTGTGTGTGTGTGTGTGTGTGTGTGTGTGTGTGTGTGTGTGTGTGTGTGTGTGTGTGTGTGTGTGTGTGTGTGTGTGTGTGTGTGTGTGTGTGTGTGTGTGTGTGTGTGTGAGAGCACCCCTTTCATCTCTCAAAATCACTCTTTGTACGGTGCGGGGTCGCTCTCTTCCCCTCAATTATTCATCAGCTTGTTGCCATGGTAACAGCTGCAGCCGCCGTGTGTGTGTGTGTGTGTTGTGTGTGTGTTGTTATTACATCTGATGTACATACAGAACAGCTGTTTGACCTCTGACTGTAAACAGGAAGCAGTAGAAGTACTACTAGTGATAAAGGAGCAAGTACGACATGTTATATTGTACTTATATTAATTAATGTATTATTGACCAATTCATGACTTAATTTAATTAGTCCTGTAAACACCTGCTGTGGTTCTGGTTTCTCTGGTTCGACATGGTTTGTCTGGTTCTGGTTTCTCTGGTTCTACATGGTTTGTCTGGTTCTGGTTTCTCTGGTTCTACATGGTTTGTCTGGTTCTAGTTTATCTGGTTCTACATGTTTTGTCTGGTTCTAGTTTCTCTGGTTCTACATGTTTTGTCTGGTTCTGGTTTCTCTGGTTCTACATGGTTTGTCTGGTTCTAGTTGATCTGGTTCTACATGTTTTGTCTGGTTCTAGTTTCTCTGGTTCTACATGTTTTGTCTGGTTCTACATGGTTTGTCTGGTTCTAGTTTCTCTGGTTCTACATGTTTTGTCTGGTTCTGGTTTCTCTGGTTCGACATGGTTTGTCTGGTTCTAGTTTATCTGGTTCTACATGTTTTGTCTGGTTCTAGTTTATCTGGTTCTACATGTTTTGTCTGGTTCTAGTTTCTCTGGTTCTACATGTTTTCGTCTGGTTCTGGTTTCTCTGGTTCGACATGGTTTGTCTGGTTCTAGTTTATCTGGTTCTACATGTTTTGTCTGGTTCTAGTTTCTCTGGTTCTACATGTTTTGTCTGGTTCTGGTTTCTCTGGTTCAACATGGTTTGTCTGGTTCTAGTTTATCTGGTTCTACATATTTTGTCTGGTTCTAGTTTCTCTGGTTCTACATGTTTTGTCTGGTTCTGGTTTCTCTGGTTCGACATGGTTTGTCTGGTTCTAGTTTATCTGGTTCTACATGTTTTGTCTGGTTCTAGTTTATCTGGTTCTACATGTTTTGTCTGGTTCTGGTTTCACTGGTTCGACATGGTTTATCTGGTTCTGGTTTCTCTAGTTCTACATGGTTTGTCTGGTTCTAGTTTCTCTGGTTCTACATGGTTTGTCTGGTTCTAGTTTCTCTGGTTCTACATGTTTTGTGTGGTTCTGGTTTCTCTGGTTCTACATGGTTTGTCTGGTTCTAGTTTCTCTGGTTCTACATGTTTTGTCTGGTTCTAGTTTCTCTGGTTCTACATGTTTTGTGTGGTTCTGGTTTCTCTGGTTCTACATGGTTTGTCTGGTTCTAGTTTCTCTGGTTCTACATGTTTTGTGTGGTTCTGGTTTCTCTGGTTCTACATGGTTTGTCTGGTTCTTGCAGTAGTATTAGTAGTAGTAGCAGTAGTAGTAGTAGTAGCAGTATCAGTATTTCATTCAGGTTATCCTGAGGCTTCACCGACCTTAAACCTGCTTTTCAACAAGTACTTTATAATGTACCAGCGGTTGAAAATGCAGCAGTACACATATATAAACAGAGTAAAGTATGGAGTTGAGTACATACAGTACACTGATCTCATGCTGTGCCTCCGTGGTGTCTCCAGCAGGAGGCGTCATAGACTCAGAGACCTGAGAGAACAGCAGGGGGCAGCAGAGATCACCTCAGACCTGAACCCCTCAGAACCAGACCTCTGTTATATCATACATCATAATATATAATATAACAATATACAATACAAAATATATAATACATATTTAACATGACGTTGAGTCTACACACAGACAGGCAGGCAGAGAGGCAGATGTGTTGAACTCACAGCATGTTGACCTACATTTTGCTGCATTTATAGTAGTATCACTGTTAATACCTTTAACACACACACACACACACACACACACATTGATCCGGTGTAATCTCTGCTGGGACACTGACCCACATATCTGACCACTTCACTCCCTGAATGAGGACACGCCCCCTCCACCCATCTCAGCCAATGATATCACAGATGACCAGTTGGTTTATTGGTTCATTCACTATCAGGAAAAACAATCTGTAGTACAGTAAATACTAGTACACATACTAGTACTGACACTGTATTACAACCAAGTCAGGTTGCAGGACTACCACTATAAACACACATTTAAATTCGATATCATACACTTTAATGTAGTACTATTGGGTACAATGATGACCAAAATATTTGAAAGTATTTGAAATAGTAAGTTTGTGTTTTAACTGTTGATCAAGTACTTATACTAGTACTCATTAAACCATCGAAGCACTCTAAACTAGTACTGTATGTACTGTTAATACTATTCTGGCAACATACAAGAAATCACTTGTGTACTTTTACTGCAACTACTGTCGTATTTAACTCACAACCCTTAAAGGTGTACATTTAGTTCAGCAGTAAACTGCAGTATTACTCCTAAAAACGTGACAAGCAAGTACTCACTGAAATATACTCCGACAGTAGTCCGTTTTAAAGTGTCTCTGGAGGAAGAATTATAAATATATTACCCCGATGACATCATAATGATGTCATCGGGGTTACCTGAACTCTGACTGGGACAAAAGAAAGTATTGCGTTGCATTATGGGAAATGTAGGATTCAGTGTTTTTGAGTTTGACTCACTACAAACTAAACGTCAGATATATTATATATCGACATGGAGTACTTCATCTGTGACATACTGCTTCAGTACTGCTAGTAGTACATACTGTATACTGTGTACTCTGGGTCTGAGGCTGTAGGGTAATGTTGTGGTTTACAGATAAACATACTTCCCTTCTTTCCTTCTTTTCATTCCATCCTTCCTTCCTTCACTTACAGCTTCCCCCCATCCATCCGTTCTTCCTTCCTTTCATCTTTCCTTCCTTCCTTTGCTTCCTTCCTTCCTTTATTTGACGTTTTTCTACATTACATCCATCCTCTCCCCCTTCCTTTCTCATTTCCTTCCTTCCTTTGCTCTTACTGTAACTCCTTTCTGTCTTGCAGAACCTCCTTCCTTCCTTCTCTTTCATCTTATTTGTATTTCTTTCTTTCTTCTTTTATAATTGCTTTCCTTCTAGATTTATTTCCTCTCCTCTTTTTTACCCCCATGTGTTCTTTACATGCATCCTTTCCTTCCTATTCATTGCGTTATCCTCTCTTTTATCTCCACTTCCTTTCCTTCATCCAGCTGCACAGAAACGCATCACAAACCAGGAGAAGGAAACATCCTCCCGCTCCGTCATCCCCTTCTCCTCCTCCTCTTCATCCTACCATCTGCGCAGACTCTCCCTCCTCCCTCCTCCCTCCTCCCTCCTCATTTCATGGAGGATCTCCACATCTGCAGCGCGCTCTCTCTCTCTCTCTCTCTCTCTCTCTCTCTCTCTCTCTCTCTCTCTCGCTCTCTCTGTCTCTCTCTCTCTCGTCTGCCGATCTCCATAATGGTTTCCGTTTGAGGAGGTCGTCTGTCACTCGGTCGCTCACAGAGGAGGAAGAGGAGGAGGAGAGAGGAGGAGGTGTAGTGTTGAGGCTTGCAGCTGCATGGCGGTGGGGGGGAGGCGACGCTCGGCTCGGCTTCACCATGATCGCCGTGTCGTTTAAATGTCGCTGCCAGATCCTGCGCAGGGTGAACAAAGGTAGAGAGACACAGAGAGAGAGAGAGAGAGAGAGTGTGTGTGTGTGTGATGGAGGGCTACGCATGTTTGCATGTGTAATATACGTGTGTGTGTGTGTGTGTGTGTGTGTGTGTGTGTGTGTGTGTGTGTGTGTGAGAGAGAGATATGGTCGAGTGACATTTGGTGTAAACTGCTGACATTGAAAAGAGAGAGAGAGCTGGTTGTTTATGACCAAAGCAGCTTTGTGTGTGTGTGTGTGAGTGTGTGAGCGTGTGTGTGTGCGTGTGTGTGTGTGTGAGTGTGTGAGCGTGTGTGTGTTTATGTGTGTGTGTGTGCGTGTGTGTGTGTGAGTGTGTGAGCGTGTGTGTGTTTGTGTGTGTGCGTGTGTGTGTGTGAGTGTGTGTGTGTGAGTGTGAGTGTGTGTGTGTGGAGTAGAAAATGATTTCTTGATGGATTCAGTCGATCGCTGCAGGTTGATGAGAGAGAGAGAGAGAGAGAGAGAGAGAGAGAGAGAGAGAGAGAGAGAGAGAGAGAGAGAGAGAGAGAGAGAGAGAGAGAGAGAGAGAGAGAGAGAGAGAGATGCATCTTATTTTGTTAAATGTAATATTCATGGTGTGTGTTATCGGGGGAGACGTTTTATTCTGAAAGTCTGAAGAAGCTTCAGGTGTTTGTTAAATACTGCTCTGCATGAAGTATTCACGCTATTAAAGTAGAAGTAGCAGTACCTCCATGTAGGAAATACTCTACTGTAGTAGATTTATTACTCGAATAAAAGTATTCAAAATCCTAATGAAGTACAAAAGTATCAGCATGAATATTTGTTATATTTAATATTAATAATATCAATTTGCAAAGTAACTCATGTTGGAATACAAAGTAAGATAAGATAGACTTTATTGTCCCCAAGGAAATTTGTCTTGGAAACATACATACAGTGTCGTGTCTGCTGTTAAAAAACAATACAAATAACATATTGCATGCATACATTACATACACAGACTGTCGCCAGTCCACATACCCGCACACACAGTACCTAGAGTACTGACAAACACATTCACACTGCCCATTGTACAACGCACCAGCAGTGCACAGTTAAGATATTAAAATAAAGAAACCGCTGTTCCAGGGTTGAGCTCTGGCTAGCTTGCCATTTAGGGCTTTGATGGACAAAAGAGTTGTTAAAGCGGTTGAGCTGCACTGGCTCAACCGCTATACTGGTGAAGTGTAACATGTACCTCTGAAAAGTGATGAAGTAGAAGTATAAAGTAGCAGAAAGTACTCACGTAAAGTACCTCAAAATCGATATGTACCTCTGAGATGTAGTAGAGTAAAAAGTACAATATGTACCTCTGAGATGTAGTAGAGTAGAAGTATAAAGCAGCAGAAAATGGAAGTACTAAAGAAAAGTACCTCAGAATTGCACTGGAGTACAGTACTTTAGTCGATGTATTTAGTTACTTTCTGCCTCTCTACTCAGTCGGCTGATGTTCTGAAGGAATACATTTTGAGGCTTTTTGTTTTGTTTTGTTCAAACTTTATTATTCTTTTAAATCAAAGCCTCGAGGCCACACAACCCAGCTGTGTTCTCTCTGTTGTATGTGTGTATTTGTGTGTATTTGAGGTTTTAACACGAACCTTTCAGACAAAGTTATGAAGATTAAAGATGTTCTGTGTCACCCTCACCCTCAGTGGATATTAAATATAGAAGTAAAACACATCCCAGCTTGTGGCGGTGAATCACAAGATGTCTGATTAAACGTCTTTGTTATTAAACATGTCAATGTTAACCCTCTCATTTTACTCATTGATTCATCTGTTAGACATTTATCTGATGATTATATTAATCTGTTCGTTTGGTCCATAAAATGTCTCAAAATAAACTATTATAAAATATTTATGCACACATAAACCAGTATATATAAGTTCTACCAGTTCAGGGGAACTGGTAGAACTTAATAACCAATACTGGTCGAGCTTCGGAAGTGGTTAGAGGAACGGGTCAAGTTTTGTTGAAGGAACTGGTACATTTCTGGAACCAGTTACAGGAAGTGGTGGAGCTCCAGAACCAGTTAAAGGAGCTGGTCAAGGTTTGGAGCCAGTTAGAGGAACTGGTAAAGGGCTGGGACCAGTTACAGGAAGTGGTAGAGCATCAGAACCAGTTTAAAGAACTGGTAAAGGCTCGGTACCACTTTGAGGAAGTGATGAGGGACATTATTACATTACAGTTAAAGGAACTGGGAAGTCAGAATAATATGTCTTTTTAATTTGTGTTTCAGATGAGGGGCCGTACGCCAAACACTCCGCCGGGTCGAGACCTCCAGATGGAGCGCTGGCCATCAGGAGGCAGAGCATACCAGGTAACACACACACATTCATCATGCATTCTAGTTGATTCTATTCTATGTGACCCGTTCTACCCGTTCCTTCTGGTCATGTTCTCTATGTGGTTCCACCAGCAGAGCTGAGAACCGAAGAAGCTCTGAAAGTAGAACACACACAAGAAGTTAGTGTGACCTGCAGGAAGATGTTTACCTCCTCCCACCTGGAGCTGGTGGCCTACTGACCACTATCACACTGAAGGCTACACTGGTACATCAGGGACCCGGGTCGGCTGTCAGGACCATGGATAGGGAACCAGACACGGCTTCAGAACTATTTACAGGAACCGGCAGACCAGTTAGAGAATCTGGTGGAGCTTTGGAACAAGTTAGGGGAACGGGTTGAGGTTCTGAACCAGTTACAGGGCTGCTAGAGCTGTAGAAGACCAGTAATAGTGCTTCAGAACCACTTAACTAGTAGAACCCAGATCCAGTTAGCAGAACCAGTGATGCTTCATGACCCCCAAGAGCAAAATAGTAGAGGTTTGAAACCAGTAAGAGTAACTGTAAGAGATTCAGAACCAGTTTGATCAGTTGTTAGAGCCTCAAAACTAGTAAAAATAACTGATAGTGCTTTAGAACCACTTAACGAGTAGAACCCACATCCCACATGGAACAAGTAGAGCTTCAGAAGCAGATAGAGAACGTAGTAGAGTTGCAGTCAGAGGAAGTGGAGGAGATTTGGAACCAGTTGATGGACTAACTGGTGGAACTTAGGAACCAGTCCCCCTTTCCTCTCCCCCTTTCCTCTCTCCCTTTCCACTCCCCCTTTCCTCTCTCCCTTTCCTCTCTCCCTTTCTTCTCCCCCTTTCCTCTCTCCCTTCCCTCTCCCCCTTTCCTCTCCCCCTTTCCTCTCTCCCTTTCCTCTCCCCCTTTCCTCTCTCCCTTTCCTCTCTCCCTTTCCTCTCTCCCTTCCCTCTCCCCCTTTCCTCTCCCCCTTTCCTCTCTCCCTTTCCACTCCCCCTTTCCACTCCCCCTTTCCTCTCCCCCTTTCCTCTCCCGTCTCTGTTCAATATTTCAGGCGTCTGATAAAATATAGATGGGACGACAGAGTAGAGGATGACTTCACTTCTCGCCTCTTTCCAGATTATTTTATTTTGTCTTGAGGGGACAAAAGTATGAAGTCAGAGTGCAGAGATGGAAAAAACTGCAAGGCGTAAAAGTGAAATACACAACAAATATTATATTTTATTACTTTTAGTACGGTTGAGTATTTTTAGTGAGTTAATTATTGTAGATATTTAATTTTCCTTCTCTTTGTGTGTGTGTGTGTGTGTGTGTGTGACGTAGACGAGTTCCGGGGGTGCTCGGTGGTGGAGCTGATGAAGAAGGAGGGGACGACGCTCGGACTGACGGTCTCCGGTGGCATCGACAAAGACGGGAAGCCCCGGGTTTCAAACCTGCGACAAGGAGGCATCGCTGCCAGGTAACGAACAATCTCTTCATCGCACAAATCGTTCTGTTTTAATATGTTCTACAAAAACACGAGCTATATATATATATATATATATATATATATATATATATATATATATATATATATATATATATAAATACATGTATGTATGTATATAACTGGTAACGGAGCGGACGTTTTGGCCTCTTGTAGGAGCGACCAGCTGAACGTGGGCGACTACATCCGAGCCGTTAACGGCATCAACCTGTCGAAGTTCAGACACGACGAGATCATCAGTCTGCTGAAGAACGTCGGGGAGCGAGTCGTACTGGAGGTCGAGTACGAGCTACCACCGGTCTGTAAGTACTGCCAGGTAGTACTAGTACAGGTAGTGGTACCAGTGGTGGAATGTAGATAAGTACATTTACTCAGGGACAGATTTTAGGTATCTCTATGTTCTGCTACTTTCTACTTTTTCTCCACATCTCAGAGGTACATATTGTACTTTTTACTGGACTACATCTCAGAGGTACATATTGTACTTTTTACTGTACTACATCTCAGAGGTACATATTGTACTTTTTACTCTTTAAAGTCTTTAACTCTTGGATCAGTTGTAAAATTCATCATCACAAAGCTGAAAACTTCTTTGTAGAGATACGAGGTTCTCAGGTATTTTCATAGTGTGGTGTTAATACTTTTACTGCAGTAGAGGTTGTGAATACTTCTTCCACCGCTGAGGTCAGAGGTCATGTTGATGTGTTGGTGTGTTGCAGCGGTGCAGGGGTCAGGGGTCATGTTCAAGAACGTAGAAGTCACGCTTCACAAAGACGGAAACAGCTTCGGCTTCGTCATCAGAGGTGAGTGTAGCTCAGTGTGTGTGTGTGTGTGTGTGTGTGTGTGTGTGTGTGACTGTTATTATAAATACATGGCTGTGTGTCTGCAGGTGGAGCTCATGAAGACAGGAACAAGTCACGCCCGATCGTTATAACAACCATCAGGCCCGGCGGTCCGGCTGACAGGTGCGTTACCTCTGACCTCTCTGTCTCACCTGGAGGGTCTTTTTGTCCCTCTGGAGCCTCTGGAGAAACTGAAAAACATCCTCTCTGTCTCTCTCTCTCTCTCTCTCTCTGTCTCTCTCTCTTTCTCTGTCTCTCTCTCTTTCTCTGTCTCTCTCTCTTTCTCTCTCTCTGTCTCTCTCTCTCTCTCTCTCTCTCTCTCTGTCTCTCTCTCTCTCTCTCTCTCTCTCTCTCTCCAGAGAAGGAACCGTAAAGCCGGGCGACCGGTTGCTAAGCATCGATGGGATTCGTCTCCACGGCAGCACGCTATCGGAGGCCATGAGCATCCTGAAGCAGTGCGGACAGGAAGCCACGCTGCTGCTGGAGTACGACGTCTCAGTGATGGGTCAGTTCAATCCCTCTGTTTAATTCCACGTAGTCGCGTGGCTATGACTCCACGTAGTCGCGTGGCTACGACTGAACTTAGTCGCATGTCTACGACTCCACGTCGTCGCATGTCTACGACTCTACGTAGTCGCGTGGCTATGACTCAACTTAGTCGCCTGGCTACGACTCAACTTAGTCGCCTGGCTACGACTCAACTTAGTCGCATGGCTACGACTCAACTTTGTCGCGTGGCTACGACTCAACTTAGTCGCGTGGCTACGACTCGACTTAGTCGCATGGCTACGACTCAACGTTGTCGCATTGCTACGACTCCACGTAGTCGCGTAGCTACGACTCAACTTAGTCGCGTGGCTACGACTCGACTTAGTCGCATGGCTACGACTCAACGTTGTCGCATTGCTACGACTCCACGTAGTCGCGTAGCTACGACTCAACTTAGTCGCGTGGCTACGACTCAACTTAGTCGCGTAGCTACGACTCAACTTAGTCGCGTGGCTACGACTCAACTTAGTCGCGTGGCTACGACTCAACTTAGTCGCGTGGCTACGACTCAACTTAGTCGCGTAGCTACGACTCAACTTAGTCGCGTGGCTACGACTCAACTTTGTCGCGTGGCTACGACTCAACTTAGTCGCGTGGCTACGACTCAACTTTGTCGCGTGGCTACGACTCAACTTTGTCGCGTGGCTACGACTCAACCTAGTCGCGTGGCTACGACTCAACTTTGTTGCGTGGCTACGACTCCACGTAGTCGCGTAGTCCCTTCTGAAACATACTTGGAGCTAACGAACACAAACTACAACTAAACCTTTCTGAGGAACTGAAACTACGAATAAAACTTGTAAACAAGCTCTGAAAACTAAACTCAAAGGAAAAAGTCAAAACTAAAATGTCTTTGTCGTTGTTGTCAGATTCGGTTGCCACAGCGTCGGGGCCGCTGCTGGTGGAGGTTGCGAAGGCGACGGGCTCCAGTCTGGGCGTGGCTCTGTCCACCTCCATGTTCTGCAGCAAGCAGGTCATCGTCATCGACAAGGTGAAACCAGCCAGCATAGCAGACAGGTAACCTGACCTCTGACCCCAACCAACTATTTAGCCACAGATATTGAGACCGACGTAACTAAAATACAATTTTACAACAATGTGAAAATAAAAACGTCATTTAACTTGACCTGCTGTTCAGTGGACAAAATTCAAGTTTATTTGATAATTTTGTCAAAGTCCCCTCAACAACATAAACTAATATATTTGGAGATGTTAACTAACCACAAAAACACATTTCTTCTTCTTCTTCTTCTTCAGATGTGGCGCTCTTCATGCAGGAGATCACATTCTGTCTGTTGACGGGAAGTCGATGGAGTTTTGTTCTCTGGCTGAAGCCACTCAGCTGCTTTCTGCCTCCTGTCAGACCGTCCGCATGGAGATCCTGCCTCAGCACCAGGCCCGACCGGCCCTGAACGCACCACAACATGGTATAAACACACAGAACAGGCCCTGAACGCACCACAATATGGTATAAACACACAGAGCAGGCCCTGACCGCACCACAACACGGTATATACACACAGAACAGGCCCTAAATGCACCACAACACGGTATATACACACAGAACAGGCCCTAAACGCACCACAACACGGTATATACACACAGAACAGGCCCTAAATGCACCACAACACGGTATATACACACAGAACAGGCCCTAAATGCACCACAACACGGTATATACACACAGAACAGGCCCTAAACGCACCACAACACGGTATATACACACAGAACAGGCCCTAAATGCACCACAACACGGTATATACACACAGAACAGGCCCTAAACGCACCACAACACGGTATATACACACAGAACAGGCCCTGAACGCACCACAACACGGTATATACACACAGAACAGGCCCTGAACGCACCACAACACGGTATATACACACAGAACAGGCCCTGAACGCACCACAACATGGTATAAATACACATACCAGGCCCTGAACGCACCACAACACGGTATATACACACAGAACAGGCCCTGAACGCACCACAACATGGTATAAATACACATACCAGGCCCGAATGACCCTGAATGCTCCACAACACGGTCTAAACACACAAAAAAAGAGCACGAATACAGAAGAGGATTCTGATCTTGAGCCTGTTTATCTGACAGCATATGGACAACAATCTGTCTCATCCACATTTCAACAGAAGGGATGATGATAAAGTAGATTTCTCAGCCAAGTAAGAAAGAATGGGTTACAATCATTATGAATCTTCATCTTCAGCGGTATAATTCAACTGACACAGACTGAATAAACAATATTTAACATCATATATGTGTATATATACCTCCACCACCACTGTAGATAACACAGAACAGTGTACTCACATACAGATAAATGATCAAATAAAAGATTACGTGAATAAGATGTAATCTTTTATGAAGATTACCTGACCTCTGACCTTTCCTCCTGTCTTAACCCAAATACCCTCCCTGTGTGTGTGTGTGTGTGTGTGTGTGTGTGTGTGTGTGTGCGTGTGCATGTGTGTGTGTGTGCGCAGTCAAGGTGCAGCGTAGTCCCCGCACCCTCCCCTGGGAGACTGGAGGCTCCACCCCCATCCTCCCCCCCTACCACTACAACACGTACCACCCCGACCAATCAGCTGCCAGATCGCACAACCGCCATACAAACAACCCTTGTACGTCCGCCCCTCTCTCGCTCTCTCTCTCTCTCTCTCTCTCTGTCGCTCTGTCTCTCTCTTTCTGTAGTCTGATGTTTTAGTCAGAGTGAGACCTCCTCTCCTCATCATCTTCATCGTGCCTCTCTGTCTTTAGCTCTCAGCCACTCGTTCTCTCCTGGCTCCATGTCGGCCTATAGTCTCTCGTCCCTCAACATGAGCACGCTGCCCCGGAACATGTATCCCACGAGTCCACGGGGCACGCTGATGAGGAGGAAGGCCAAGAAGAAGGACTTCAAGAGCTCCTGTGAGTCTCACCTCAGACCTCAGAGATCACACTGGTGCCACCGACACTAATTACTGATCATTGATGATCCATATTAACAGATTCAGATCCCTTTGATGTTTGAGAGGAGGAGAAGAGAGGAGGAGGAGGAGGAGAGAGGATGGAAGGAAGCGCGGAGGAGGAGGAGAGAGGAGAGGAGGAGAGAGAATGGAAGGAAGCGCGGAGGAGGAGGAGAGAGGAGAGGAGGAGAGAGGATGGAAGGAAGCGTGGAGGAGGAGGAGAGAGGAGAGGAGGAGAGAGAATGGAAGGAAGCGAGGACGAGAGAGGAGGAGAGAGAATGGAAGGAAGCGAGGAGGAGGAGAGAGGAGGAGGAGAAGAGAGGAGAGGAGGAGGAGAAGAGGGGAGAGGAGGAGAGAGGATGGAAGGAAGCGAGGAGGAGGAGAAGAGAGGAGAGGCGGAGGAGAAGAGAGGAGAGGAGGAGAGAGGATGGAAGGAAGCGAGGAGGAGGAGACAGGAGGATGAGGAGAGGAGGAGAATGAAAGAGAGAGGAAGGAAGGAAGCGAGGAGGGGAGAGGAGGACAGAGGATGGAAGGAAGCGAGGAGGAGGAGAGAGGGGGAGGAGAAAGGAAGAGAGAGGAAGGAAGGAAGCAAGGAGGAGAGAGGAGAAGAAAGGAAGGGAGGAAGCGAGGAGGATGAAGAAGGGAGAAGGAGGGGGAAGGAAAGAAGGAGGGTGTTATATTGTACCTTCAGCGAGTACTCATGTTCACTGAGCAGAGCCTGAAGGCATCATGATGTAACTGAAGTGAACCTCCGTTGGTCAGCCGTCAGCGGTGCTGCTAACGTTACTCGCTGTCCTCCTGTTGGTTTAAACTGATTGGTTGTTTTCAATGTTCTCTCTCTCTCTCTCGCTCTGTGGTACTAGTACCTTTACTGAACCTGTCTCTCTCTCTGTCTCTCTCTCTCTCTCTGTCTCTCTCTCTCTCTCTCTTAGTGTCTCTTGCCTCCAGCACCGTCGGTCTCGCCGGTCAGGTCGTTCACACGGAGACCACGGAGGTGATGTTGCTAGGCGACGGCGTGATGGGGTTCGGCCTCCAGCTTCAGGGCGGAGTCTTCGCCACGGAAACGCTCTCCTCCCCGCCGCTCATCGCCTACATCGACCCTGACAGCCCGGCAGAGAGGTAGTGATACACAATAAACTACTGTTGGTGATACACAATAAACTACTGTTGGTAATACACAATATACTACTGTTGGTGATACACAATATACTACTGTTGGTGATACACAATAAACTACTGTTGGTAATACACAATATACTACTGTTGGTGATACACAATATACTACTGTTGGTAATACACAATATACTACTGTTGGTGATACACAATATACTACTGTTGGTAATACACAATATACTACTGTTGGTGATACACAATATACGACTGTTGGTGATACACAATAAACTACTGTTAGTGATACACAATATACTACTGTTGGTGATACACAATATATTACTGTTAGTGACACACAATATACTACTGTTGGTGATACACAATATATTACTGTTAGTGACACACAATATACTACTGTTAGTGATACACAATAAACTACTGTTAGTGATACACAATAAACTACTGTTAGTGATACATAATAAACTACTGTTAGTGATACACAATAAACTACTGTTAGTGATACACAATAAACTACTGTTAGTGATACACAATATACTACTGTTAGTGATACACAATAAACTACTGTTCGTGACACACAATATACTACTGTTAGTGATACATAACATACTACTGTTAGTGATACACAATATACTACTGTTAGTGATACACAATAAACTACTGTTCGTGACACACAATATACTACTGTTAGTGATACATAACATACTACTGTTAGTGATACACAATTAACTACTGTTAGTGATACACAATAAACTACTGTTAGTGATACACAATATACTACTGTTAGTGATACACAATAAACTACTGTTAGTGATACACAATAAACTACTGTTAGTGATACACAATAAACTACTGTTAGTGATACACAATATACTACTGTTAGTGATACACAATAAACTACTGTTCGTGACACACAATATACTACTGTTAGTGATACATAACATACTACTGTTAGTGATACATCATAAACGACTGTTAGTGATACACAATATACTACTGTTAGTGATACACAATAAACTACTGTTAGTGATGCACAATAAACTACTGTTAGTGATGCATCATAAATGACTGTTAGTGATACACAATAAACGACTGTTAGTGATACACAATAAACGACTGTTAGTGATACACAATAAACGACTGTTAGTGATACACAATAAACTACTGTTAGTGATACACAATAAACTACTGTTAGTGATACACAATATACTACTGTTAGTGATACATAATAAACTACTGTTAGTGATACACAATATACTACTGTTAGTGATACACAATAAACTACTGTTAGTGATACACAATAAACTACTGTTAGTGATACATAATAAACTACTGTTAGTGATACACAATAAACTACTGTTAGTGATACACAATAAACTACTGTTAGTGATACACAATATACTACTGTTAGTGATACATAATAAACTACTGTTAGTGATACACAATAAACTACTGTTAGTGATACACAATAAACTACTGTTAGTGATACACAATATACTACTGTTAGTGATACATAATAAACTACTGTTAGTGATACACAATATACTACTGTTAGTGATACACAATATACTACTGTTAGTGATACATAATAAACTACTGTTAGTGATACACAATAAACTACTGTTAGTGATACACAATATACTCCTGTTAGTGATACATAACATACTACTGTTAGTGATACACAATATACTACTGTTAGTGATACACAATATACTACTGTTAGTGATACATAATAAACTACTGTTAGTGATATACAATAAACTACTGTTAGTGATACACAATAAACTACTGTTAGTGATACACTATATACTACTGTTAGTGATACACAATAAACTACTGTTAGTGATACACAATAAACTACTGTTAGTGATACACAATATACTACTGTTAGTGATACACAATAAACTACTGTTAGTGATACACACTATACTACTGTTAGTGATACACAATAAACTACTGTTAGTGATACACAATAAACTACTGTTAGTGATACACAATAAACTACTGTTAGTGATACACAATAAACTACTGTTAGTGATACGCAATAAACTACTGTTAGTGATACACAATAAACTACTGTTAGTGATACATAATAAACTACTGTTAGTGATACACAATAAACTACTGTTAGTGATACACAATATACTACTGTTAGTGATACACAATATACTACTGTTAGTGATACATAATAAACTACTGTTAGTGATACACAATAAACTACTGTTAGTGATACACAATATACTCCTGTTAGTGATACATAACATACTACTGTTAGTGATACACAATATACTACTGTTAGTGATACACAATATACTACTGTTAGTGATACACAATATACTACTGTTAGTGATACATCATAAACGACTGTTAGTGATACACAATATACTACTGTTAGTGATACACAATAAACTACTGTTAGTGATGCACAATAAACTACTGTTAGTGATGCATCATAAATGACTGTTAGTGATACACAATAAACGACTGTTAGTGATACACAATAAACGACTGTTAGTGATACACAATAAACGACTGTTAGTGATACACAATAAACTACTGTTAGTGATACACAATAAACTACTGTTAGTGATACACAATATACTACTGTTAGTGATACATAATAAACTACTGTTAGTGATACACAATATACTACTGTTAGTGATACACAATAAACTACTGTTAGTGATACACAATAAACTACTGTTAGTGATACATAATAAACTACTGTTAGTGATACACAATAAACTACTGTTAGTGATACACAATAAACTACTGTTAGTGATACACAATATACTACTGTTAGTGATACATAATAAACTACTGTTAGTGATACACAATAAACTACTGTTAGTGATACACAATAAACTACTGTTAGTGATACACAATATACTACTGTTAGTGATACATAATAAACTACTGTTAGTGATACACAATATACTACTGTTAGTGATACACAATATACTACTGTTAGTGATACATAATAAACTACTGTTAGTGATACACAATAAACTACTGTTAGTGATACACAATATACTCCTGTTAGTGATACATAACATACTACTGTTAGTGATACACAATATACTACTGTTAGTGATACACAATATACTACTGTTAGTGATACATAATAAACTACTGTTAGTGATATACAATAAACTACTGTTAGTGATACACAATAAACTACTGTTAGTGATACACTATATACTACTGTTAGTGATACACAATAAACTACTGTTAGTGATACACAATAAACTACTGTTAGTGATACACAATATACTACTGTTAGTGATACACAATAAACTACTGTTAGTGATACACACTATACTACTGTTAGTGATACACAATAAACTACTGTTAGTGATACACAATAAACTACTGTTAGTGATACACAATAAACTACTGTTAGTGATACACAATAAACTACTGTTAGTGATACGCAATAAACTACTGTTAGTGATACATAATAAACTACTGTTAGTGATACACAATAAACTACTGTTAGTGATACACAATAAACTATTGTTAGTGATACACAATAAACTACTGTTAGTGATACACAATAAACTACTGTTAGTGATACACAATAAACTATTGTTAGTGATACACAATATACTACTGTTAGTGATACACAATAAACTACTGTTAGTGATACACAATAAACTATTGTTAGTGATACATAATAAACTACTCTTTGTGACAGTGTATGTAAAATCTATACATAAACGAAATACGTGTGTACACGTGTGTGTGTGTTTGTGTGTGTGTGTTTGTTCATGTCTGTGTGTGTGTGTCTGTGTGTGTGTGTGTGTATTTATGTATGTGTGTGTGTGTCTGTGTGTGTGTGTGTGTGTGTGTGTAGGTGTGGTATCCTGCAGATCGGTGACAGGATTTTGTCCATAAATGGAGTTCCTACTGAAGACTCGACTCTGGAAGAAACCAATCAGCTGCTCAGAGACTCGTCCATCACGGCTCAGCTCACGCTGGAGATCGAGTTTGACGTCGCCGGTAAGTTCTCACACACACACACAGACACACACACACACACATACAGAATATAACGTTATGATACATAATGATACAACTGTTAATGATACGGTATGGAAGACTAAAGCTGACAGTAAAATATATATCAATGAAATACATAACAGAAATAAATATAAACAGAAAATAATGGATTGGGAAATAATTAGCACATTAACACAGCTTATTTCAGTTTATTTCAGTTTATTTCAGTTTATTTTTAAAGAAACACAAAGTTTCTTCAAAAATTCTTGTTTTAAAAGTAACTTTTTTTTAGTTTTATTCTCGTTTCCGACGGCGTTTCTGGCCCATTGTAAGTAAAAAGAAAATAATTATTGAATATTATATAAAAACATTAGAGTTAACCAAAATTGAATATTCTCTGAGATTTAAATCCCAAATTTTTGAGGAAAAGAAATCTGAAAATTCAGAAAAATTCCTCTAAATGTATGACTTCATTCTTGTGAATGCAAACCCCTCCACTGGCTCCGTACTTTATTTATTACCTTTAATGACTCTGTTAAGCCACCGTATGTGTTGACGTGAATACAAACAGTCGCTGTCTTAGGTTTCTGTTGTTGGTGAAATGAAACCATCCGTCTGGTGTCTGCTTGATTGACAGACGGTCAGTGTTTACGTCCTCTTCTTCTTCTGTGGTATCTCACTGTAATCTGTCAGACAAACATCCTCCCACGTCTGATCAGAACACAACATGTTGTCACGATGACGCACACACTGCAGTGACTGTCGCTGACATCTCTGAAGCTAATAACAGGATTCAGATCCACTGGCACACTAAAGCAACAACAACAGCCAATCAGGCGGTTCATATTGATGTTCATGAAAGATCGGAGCAGAGACAAGTAATAAATATGTCAAACACATTAAAACGACTCTTAAATGTGACGTCACTCGTTCCTGATCGTAAACGAATTGAAACGTATTTACTCTGGTTCCCATCAAACAGAACAACGCCACACTGTTTGTTTTATGTATTATGTTTGTGTATTTATGATATAAACTAAGTCATAACACGGAGAAGGGAAGTGTTCACGTCTACCTGCTCCTTTTAGAACATGTTGTATTTATTTATTTTGTTGATTTAGATTTTGCTGCGTATGTTAACTCGTCATTTCTTTGTTATTGTTTGTCACATGCTGTAGATAAATGTAGATACATGTAGATACATGTAGATACATGTATCTACATTTATCTACATGTAGGTACATGTAGATACATGTATCTACATGTAGATACATGTATCTACATGTATCTACATTTATCTACAGCATGTGACAAACAATAACAAAGAAATGACGAGTTAACATACGCAGCAAAATCTACATACCCTGGTTCACATCAAACAGAACAACGCCACACTGTTTGTTTTATGTATTATGTTTGTGTATTTATGATATAAACTAAGTCATAACACGGAGAAGGGAATCACTAAATGTAGATACATGTAGATGTTCTTGTACTGACGTTAGTCGTCTCTGTTCTTCAGAGTCGGTCATTCCCAGTTCAGGAACGTTTCACGTGAAGCTCCCAAAGAAACCCGGAGTGGAGCTGGGAATCACCATCAGCTGTGAGTGAGACAGGAAGTAGAAACACGGCCTCATGTTTGTCTCTTTAATATTCTATGAGCTGCTTTGATTTCATCTTTAACATTTCATCTTCATCTGGAGTCAACAAACTGAATTATGTAGTTTTCTGTTTGATCTCTCTCTGTGTGACATCATCTCTCTCTCTCTGTCTCTCTCTCTGTCTCTCTCTCTCTCTGAGTGGAAGGAGGTGTGCGGAGCTGCAGGAGCGATGCAGGAGGAGTATGATAGTGTAATGTTGGGTATGATAGTGTAGTGTTGGGTATGATAGTGTAATGTTGGGTATGATAGTGTAGTGTTGGGTATGATAGTGTAATGTTGGGTATGATAGTGTAATGTTGGGTATGATAGTGTAATGTTGGGTATGATAGTGTAATGTTGGGTATGATAGTGTAGTGTTGGGTATGATAGTGTAATGTTGGGTATGATAGTGTAGTGTTGGGTATGATAGTGTAATGTTGGGTATGATAGTGTAATGTTGGGTATGATAGTGTAATGTTGGGTATGATAGTGTAATGTTGGGTATGATAGTGTAGTGTTGGGTATGATAGTGTAGTGTTGGGTATGATAGTGTAATGTTGGGTATGATAGTGTAATGTTGGGTATGATAGTGTAGTGTTGGGTATGATAGTGTAGTGTTGGGTATGATAGTGTAATGTTGGGTATGATAGTGTAATGTTGGGTATGATAGTGTAATGTTGGGTATGATAGTGTAATGTTGGGTATGATAGTGTAATGTTGGGTATGATAGTGTAATGTTGGGTATGATAGTGTAGTGTTGGGTATGATAGTGTAATGTTGGGTATGATAGTGTAGTGTTGGGTATGATAGTGTAATGTTGGGTATGATAGTGTAGTGTTGGGTATGATAGTGTAGTGTTGGGTATGATAGTGTAATGTTGGGTATGATAGTGTAATGTTGGGTATGATAGTGTAGTGTTGGGTATGATAGTGTAATGTTGGGTATGATAGTGTAATGTTGGGTATGATAGTGTAATGTTGGGTATGATAGTGTAATGTTGGGTATGATAGTGTAATGTTGGGTATGATAGTGTAGTGTTGGGTATGATAGTGTAATGTTGGGTATGATAGTGTAGTGTTGGGTATGATAGTGTAATGTTGGGTATGATAGTGTAGTGTTGGGTATGATAGTGTAATGTTGGGTATGATAGTGTAGTGTTGGGTATGATAGTGTAATGTTGGGTATGATAGTGTAGTGTTGGGTATGATAGTGTAATGTTGGGTATGATAGTGTAATGTTGGGTATGATAGTGTAATGTTGGGTATGATAGTGTAGTGTTGGGTATGATAGTGTAATGTTGGGTATGATAGTGTAATGTTGGGTATGATAGTGTAGTGTTGGCTATGATAGTGTAATGTTGGGTATGATAGTGTAATGTTGGGTATGATAGTGTAATGTTGGTATGATAGTGTAGTGTTGGGTATGATAGTGTAATGTTGGGTATGATAGTGTAATGTTGGGTATGATAGTGTAATGTTGGGTATGATAGTGTAGTGTTGGGTATGATAGTGTAGTGTTGGGTATGATAGTGTAATGTTGGGTATGATAGTGTAGTGTTGGGTATGATAGTGTAATGTTGGGTATGATAGTGTAATGTTGGGTATGATAGTGTAATGTTGGGTATGATAGTGTAGTGTTGGGTATGATAGTGTAGTGTTGGGTATGATAGTGTAATGTTGGGTATGATAGTGTAATGTTGGGTATGATAGTGTAATGTTGGGTATGATAGTGTAATGTTGGGTATGATAGTGTAGTGTTGGGTATGATAGTGTAGTGTTGGGTATGATAGTGTAATGTTGGGTATGATAGTGTAATGTTGGGTATGATAGTGTAATGTTGGGTATGATAGTGTAATGTTGGGTATGATAGTGTAATGTTGGGTATGATAGTGTAGTGTTGGGTATGATAGTGTAATGTTGGGTATGATAGTGTAGTGTTGGGTATGATAGTGTAATGTTGGGTATGATAGTGTAGTGTTGGGTATGATAGTGTAATGTTGGGTATGATAGTGTAGTGTTGGGTATGATAGTGTAATGTTGGGTATGATAGTGTAATGTTGGGTATGATAGTGTAATGTTGGGTATGATAGTGTAGTGTTGGGTATGATAGTGTAATGTTGGGTATGATAGTGTAATGTTGGGTATGATAGTGTAGTGTTGGCTATGATAGTGTAATGTTGGGTATGATAGTGTAATGTTGGGTATGATAGTGTAATGTTGGTATGATAGTGTAGTGTTGGGTATGATAGTGTAATGTTGGGTATGATAGTGTAATGTTGGGTATGATAGTGTAATGTTGGGTATGATAGTGTAGTGTTGGGTATGATAGTGTAGTGTTGGGTATGATAGTGTAATGTTGGGTATGATAGTGTAGTGTTGGGTATGATAGTGTAATGTTGGGTATGATAGTGTAATGTTGGGTATGATAGTGTAATGTTGGGTATGATAGTGTAGTGTTGGGTATGATAGTGTAGTGTTGGGTATGATAGTGTAATGTTGGGTATGATAGTGTAGTGTTGGGTATGATAGTGTAGTGTTGGGTATGATAGTGTAGTGTTGGGTATGATAGTGTAGTGTTGGGTATGATAGTGTAATGTTGGGTATGATAGTGTAATGTTGGGTATGATAGTGTAATGTTGGGTATGATAGTGTAATGTTGGGTATGATAGTGTAATGTTGGGTATGATAGTGTAGTGTTGGGTATGATAGTGTAATGTTGGGTATGATAGTGTAGTGTTGGGTATGATAGTGTAATGTTGGGTATGATAGTGTAGTGTTGGGTATGATAGTGTAATGTTGGGTATGATAGTGTAATGTTGGGTATGATAGTGTAGTGTTGGGTATGATAGTGTAATGTTGGGTATGATAGTGTAATGTTGGGTATGATAGTGTAATGTTGGGTATGATAGTGTAGTGTTGGGTATGATAGTGTAATGTTGGGTATGATAGTGTAATGTTGGGTATGATAGTGTAATGTTGGGTATGATAGTGTAGTGTTGGGTATGATAGTGTAGTGTTGGGTATGATAGTGTAATGTTGGGTATGATAGTGTAATGTTGGGTATGATAGTGTAATGTTGGGTATGATAGTGTAATGTTTGGTATGATAGTGTAATGTTGGGTATGATAGTGTAGTGGGGTGTATGATAGTGTAATGTTGGGTATGATAGTGTAGTGGGGTGTGCAGGGTTCACAGGTTTTTTTTGCGTACTTTTATCTGTTTTTTGGGTCTTTTTGAGCGGAGTGCAGCCGGGCAGCAGGTGCTGTCGGCGTGCTAAACGCTAGCATGCGCCTGACGGAGCTAACCAGGGAACACGGCGTAAAGATCCCGCCGCTGTTCGGGTGTTCGGTGGAGGAGATCAGCCTGGGAGTGGGTGAGCTTGTCGGCCACAGCCACGTGAAGTCCGCAGCGCGGATGAACAGCGCTGTGGTCATCTTTCTGGACAGCTTAGAAACTGCGGAAGTGGTGTTGATGAACGGGATCTCCGTGGGTGAACACTTCCTGCCCACGTATGCTCTCGCCTCACCGGAGGTGAAAGTCACTGTGTCCAACGTGCCGCCATTCATAAAGAGCGATGCCATCATCAAAGAGCTGTCCAAACATGGGAAGGTGGTGTCTCCGGTTAGGAGGGTGTCCTCTGGATTTCAGTCTCCGCTGGTGCAGCACGTGTTGTCTCACAGGAGACATGTCTTCATGATCCCCAGCAACAGGAGCAGAGTGGTCAACCTCAGCTTCAAGATCACTGTGGACGACTTTGACTACGTCATCTTTGCAAAGACAAACGATTTTAAATGTTACAGCTGTGGGAGAGAAGGACATCTGAGCAGAGCTTGTCCTGGGGACACGGCTCAAACAAAGACCAGAACCAGAGAGGTGCTGAGGAGGACAGAGGGGACAAGCAGGACGGACAAGAGGGAACAAGTGGAGCACAGGAGGCGAGGGTGAAGGAGACGGGTGGGGCTCAGGTGGTGAGAGTGGAGGAGACAGGTGTGACCCAGGAGGCGAGAGTGGAGGAGACAGGTGTGACCCAGGAGGTGAGGGTGCAGGAGACGGGTGGGGTACAGGAGGTGACAGAAGAGAGGACAAGTGGGGGACAAGAGGTGAGGAAGGACGGGGCAAGTGAGGTCCAGCAGGTGAGGGAGAGTACTGGAGGACAGGTGGAGGCAGGTAGGGAGGTGGACATGGAAGCAGACGAGGAGCAGCTCAAGGCCCCTCAGCTGAAGAGGAAACAGAGAGGAGACAGAGGAAGCTCACAGGCCAAGAAAGTGGCAACTACAGAAAGTGGAGGAGCAGCCGAGTGTGAGTCCAGGCCGGAAGAGGACCCTGAGTCGGGTTGGGAGGACTCTGAGCCCAGTCAGGAGGAGAACTCTGCTGTAAACAGTGAGCCCTCTACACACGGTGCTGGCAGCTCTCGGGGCTCTGGAGGCTACAGCGTGGAGGAGATCAAGGAGTTTCTGAGGAGGAGTAAGAACGTGAGAAAAGTCAGAGTGGAGGACTACCTCTCGGACAAGGAGCAGCTCTCCAGCTCTGCCAGATCTCACATGAGGAGCAAGGACAGAGGAGGTCTCACGAAGCAGGAAGGATACAGACTCAAGAAAATAGTTCACAAAGTGAACAAAGAACTGGACAAAGTGGGCGCTAAGTGAGAGTCAGATCTCAGCCTACAGACAATTAAAGACACGTTCATGTTTGTTGGACCTTATTTGTTGAACCGTTTTAAATGATACCGTATCGTGTTGTTCAGAAAAGAATTCGGTTTGTTTTGAGTAACAGTAGAACTCTGTAAATGGAACTTAACACAAACAAATAAAGATATATTTAAACCTGTCTGTCTCTCTCTGTCTCTCTGTCTGCAGCTCCGTCCAACAGGAAACCAGGTGATCCTCTGATCATCTCTGACATCAAGAAAGGCAGCGTAGCACACAGGTACACACACACACACACACAGGTACACACACACGCATGCACGCACACACACACACACACACACACACAGGTGTACACAGGTACACACGCATGCACACACACACACACACACAGGTACACACACACGCACACAGGTACACGCATGCACGCACATACACACAGGTACACGCACGCACACACACACTCACAGGTACACACACGCACACACACACACAGGTACACACACACACACACACAGGTACACACACAGGTACACACACACACACAGGTACACACACACACAGGTACACACACGCACACACACACACACGCACGCACACACACACACAGGTACACACACACACAGGTACACACACGCACACACACACACACGCACACACATACACACAGGTACACGCACACACACACGTTATCTGACAGTTATATTCTGTCATGTTCCCTCACTGTAAAGTGAAACAGATGCTTCCTGCTGACAGAAGCTCTGTAGCTCACATGTTCTGCTTCACACTCCAAAACACATGACCTACAAAACACACACACACACACACACACACACACACACACACACACACACACACACACACACACACACACACACAGTGACCTGCTCTGTTAGCCTAATTAACCAACCAATTACAGGCAGCTGACCGAGTTTGACATCTACATTTATCTGAAGGTTTAAAGATGAATATTTAACAAAGAAAGTGTGTATGTGTGCGTGTGTTTGCGTCCGTGCGTGTGTGTGTGTGTGCATGTGTGTGTGTGTGTGTGCGCGCGCGTGTGTGTGTCAGGACGGGGACTCTGGAGCTCGGAGACAAGCTGCTGGCCATCGATAACATCCGGGTGGAGAACTGCTCCATGGAGGAGGCCGTTGAGATCCTGCAGCAGTGTGACGAACTCGTCAAGCTGAAGATACGAAAGGACGAAGACAACTCGGGTACAAAGACGACCTCATCAGAGCAGATTAAACCCTAAAAATACATCTTCATGGTCTATATGAGTGAGCTGTAATGACAGCTTCCTCCTCTAGAGGCCAGTAGTTACGCTTTACCAGCCTCTGGTGGAATGTGACTCGTACTTATTGTTCATGAAGTACTACTGAGGTACTTTCTGCTCATGACACTTTGTACCTCAACTCTGGAGGACGGAAAAGATACAAAAAGATAATATGCTCATAAATGGACTAAAGGTCTTTTATCAGAAGAATTAGAAAATCACAAAAAACACATGTGATGTGAATATTTATATTTATGTAGAATTTCGGTGAAAAAAAAAAACAATTCTACATTTCTACAGGTTTAGATTTAATAAATAAATAAAATTAAATGTTCCAAAATAATATAAATGATAAATGTGACATAAATATATATTTCTGTTTTAATTAGCTTTTTGATGTATTTTTATTAATTCCCCTATTTATTTACTTATTTTAATTTATTTTATTAATTTGAAATTAATAAAAACAATATTTGAGAAAATTAAAACAGAAATGGAATCTTATTTCCCATTTAATCAATTGAATAATTCCTGCATGTTTATATTATTTTTGTTATATTTAATTTATTTTTATTTTGCAGCTTCCGTCCTCCATAAACTCCACTACGTGTCAGAGGGAAAAGTCATTTTGATAATATTAATCATTTGAATGTATTAGTAATAATATCGACTTAAAAGAAAAAATCTAAAAATATTAAATTAACAAGAATATTACATTATATTTTAAATGATGAGACATTTTTCAGAAATATAATAACAATACATTTATATTGTATAGCGCTTTAAAAGGTAATATACATGGTAACATAAACAATGAAAGCAACAACAATATAAACAAGACAGATAGACGTCAATATAACAGAAACATGCATAAGTAGCATCACAGGTTAGAAAAATAACACATTTAATAATTAACAGCGTGTTTCTAAAGCTACACATGAAGTGAAGCATTTTTACACAAAGATGAATAGAGAATTATTACAAACAGCAGTTGAATGAATCTTTATTGATCGTTTCAGACGAACAGGAAGTGTCCGGTAACATCATCTACACGGTGGAGCTGCAGCGGTACGGAGGCCCGCTGGGAATCACCATCTCCGGCACCGAGGAGCCGTTCGACCCCATCATCATCTCCTCGCTGAGCAAAGGAGGGCTGGCCGAGAGGTACCGTCCTCTGATTACATTCACCGAGTACATCTTCAGCACTCCGGCGGCTGCTCAGGGAAAGAAACGGCTAGTGTGCAGCAGAGTGTCTATTCTGGCGACACTGTTTATGATTATTATTGACTTATTATGGGAGCTGACGTACAACTTACAAAGTTAAAAACAAAACTCAAACCCTTTTTACGCCACATACAACAATCGAGCCGAAACGATGGAATAATTAAAAATGAAAAAGAAACGTCTCTGGTGAAGACGAACCGCGTGAGTTTAAACCGAAACAACAAGTCAGTGTGAAATACAACCGACTGTAAGCATTAAATATAAATGAAAACAGTGACGGCTTTATTCAGATCAGGATGATGTGGAGCATGTTGCCCTCTGCTGGCAATAAAGAATATAACACTATTATTTATTTATTATTAGTTACCGCCAATATTTAAAATAATTTAGTTTAGGGCTATTCACCGTGTGTGTGTGTGTGTGTGTGTGTGTGTGTGTGTGTGTGTGTGTGTGTGTGTGTGTGTGTGTGTGTGTGTGTGTGTGTGTGTGTGTGTGTGTGTGTGTGTGTGTGTGTGTGTGTGTGTGTGTGTGTGTGTGTGTGTTGTGTGTGTGTTGTAGGACCGGTGCGATCCATGTCGGCGATCGTATTCTGGCGATCAACAGCAGCAGCCTGAAGGGGAAACCTCTGAGTGAAGCCATCAGTCTGCTGCAGCAAGCAGGAGAGACGGTCACACTGAAGATCAAGAAGCAAGGAGACTGTACGTATATATATATATATACATATATATATATATATACATATATATATATATATATATATATATATATATATATATATATATATATATGCCTGAGAATCTTTACGTTTTCTTCAGTATCATAGTATCCAGTGATAGTTGTCTGTACATTAATGGATACATTGCAAACAGGACTTACTAATAGATGATTCAGCATTCTTTTCATGGTGATAATGTACAAAATGTAAACAAACGGACGTTCTTCACTGAGACAAATAACACCGTTTTGTCTCTCTTTAGTGTCGAGCCCAAAGACTTGTGTGATTGGTCCAGGCCTGGGGACGGGGGCGGGGCTTGTCCACGAGCACCAGGACGGGGTGGATGAGCCCGTCGTCATGGCGGCGGCGCTGTCGAGCCAGCGAGCGTTCAGCACGCTGCCGTCTGTGGACAGCGCCGTGGAGTCCTGGGACGGGTCCAACATGGACGGCAGCTTCACCACGACGGGTAGGAAGCACTCAGTCAGTCAGGAGAACGCAGTAGAACCTGTCAGTGGAACACAGTAGAACCTGTCAGAAGAAGAAACAATAGTCTGTCAGTAGAACAGAAATAGAACTTTTCAATAGAACAGAAATAGGTTCCACTGCTGTTCAACTGACAGAACCTGTCAGTTGAACAGCAGTGAATTCTATCATAAGAAGAAAGAGTAGAATCTGTGAGTGGAACTTTAAATATATTTTTATGTTAATACATTCTAATGTTATTATATTTTCTCCGTGTGCAGCGCCGCCATTTCAGTCGTCTCCGTACAGTTTCCACGAGTGGCGCAACGCCAAGACGACCAACAGCCAATCATCTTCCTCCGCTCGCCAGAGAGCCAATCCGCTGTCAGATCTGGGCCTGAGCGACGACGACTGGGACCGCCCACCACTCGGAGGGTGAGACAGTTAATTTATCATTCCTGGAAGAAACGTGTAAATATATTTAAACAGGTTTGTATCCGTTAGAATGACTCGAATAAAGAATACAAGGTATCGGTTACAAAATCAATCTATATATAAATATATATACATCTACTTTAATAATAATAGCCAAGAAATGGTTCCATTTATTTCAACAACAGATATAAATGTTAACAGAAAATACTGCACTGGGGAATAATAAATATGCAAATCAATCCATCAAAAAAGAAGTAATTCATCAACAAAATAAATACATTATATTTATTTGTTTAAAATGAATACATTTTATTAATCTGTTTAAAATAAATACATTTCATTTTTTTTATTTTTTTTTTATTTCTGTTCATATTTATTTATTTTCAAATATACCAGATTTATTTGATATTTGAATTTCTTTATTATTTATTTTCCTTCATTATTTCATTAATTTAATTGTTTTGAAATTAATTTATTATATTGCCACTTTTAATCCTCCATACAATTAGCGTGTTAGCGTTCCTTATTCAACTCAGTGGGAGTTGCTAGCAGCGAGCTAACAGCAGCAGTAACAGCAGTGTGTCTCTGTCTGCAGAAGCTGTAATCTCCCCAGCGGTCTAATCACTGACCTCTGCCCCCCACCCCCCACCCCCCCACACACAGTCCTCTGTCACTCACCTGGACCTGGTGACCTTTGACCCCTGACACATGTCCCTCACAAGTCTCACCGGCATGACCTGTTCTTCTCCAGCCTCCTCTGTGTGTATGTGTACATGTGACCATGATGTTCTTCTCTCTGATTGGCTGACCTGTGACATGTGACCCCAGGTTCACTGTGGGACACGATGGAACAGAACCGGACCAGGAGGAGAACTTCTGGTCTCAGGCTCTGGAGGATCTGGAGACCTGCGGCCAGAGTGGCATCCTACGAGAGCTGGAGGTGAGTAGTACTGAAAGAAGTAGTAGTAGTAGTATGATAGTAGGAGTAGTAGTAGTGGTAGTATGATGAGAGTAGTAGTAGTGATATGATAGTAGGAGAAATACCAGTAGTACTAGTAGTAGTATTGGTTGTGTAGTAGTGTTGAGGTCTTATATCAGAAGAAGACTTTTATCAATATCTTACTTTGAGAATTTTACATGTTTTTTCCCTTTTTTCCTCAAATGAATGTTTGACTAAATCAAAGCAGCCGTACATGAACTGTTCCTGAATACAAGTTTCTTCTTCAAATACAAGTTGTAGACGACTCGGCACACTGCAGATGAACTTGGTGCTACTGACTCATTTTGGGCCGACTGATCAATGAAAATGAATGTCACAATAAATAAAGATGTTTCTGACATCAGGGCTGTCACTTTAAATCAACGTGCAAAATACATTCAAATTAAAATTTTAGTACATTTCTTGTACTTCAAATATACCGTTACCAGTATACTACTATCAGATACTTAATACTTAATCAATGAAGCCGTAAACGTTGAGTTATTGAGCTGAAAAGAGAAATGACTCCTTCTCTTCCAGGAGGACGGAAAGGAAGCGCACCTCCTCACTCTGGTATCCTCCTCCCTCCTCTCCAGCTACAAACTCCTCCTTTCTCTCATCCTGTCCTCTTCTTCCTCTCTTCTCTTCTCCTCCTGTCCTCTCCTCTTTCCTCTCCTCCCTCCCTCCTCTCCTCTCCTCTTTCCTCTCCTCCCTCCCTCCTCTCCTCCTGTCTTCTCCTTCTCCTCTCCTCTCCTCCTGTTTTAGCGTTGTCTAACATCAGACATGTTTTTTTAATGTGCCTCTAACCACCGGCAGCAAAGCTACACAGACCATGGTGATGTCATTGTGACATGTCAGTGACATCACCCGGCTTCTGACCAATCACGTGGCAGAGTCACGTTGCACCGGGCATGGCAGTTTGAGCAAGGCATGCTGCGAGAGCTTGTGCAAGGCCTGATGGGTAGTTTGTTTTGTCGGTCATAAAGTCACGCATGCGTCTGACGAGTCCTTGATTCTGATTGGCTGACGAGCGTTTATTAAGTAGAATTAGAGCAAAATAAAATATGTTTAAATACTAAAACATCAGGTCAGAAGTTCCTGCCAGTTGTAATGCCAGTAAAAGTGTTGATTCGGACCACACCATCGTAGAATCCATCAGTAGATCTGTTGATAGAAAGAACAGCAGTAGAACCTGTGGGTAGAACACAGTAGAACTCGTCAACTGTTTTATTTTTGATTGGCTCTCTGTGATTGGATGTTTGTGATTGACTCTCTGTGATTGGATGTTTGTGATTGACTCTCTGTGATTGGATGTTTTTGATTGGCTCTCTGTGATTGGATGTTTTTGATTGGATGTTTTTGATTGACTCCCTGTGATTGGATGTTTTTGATTGACTCTCTGTGATTGGATGTTTTTGATTGACTCTCTGTGATTGGATGTTTTTGATTGACTCTCTGTGATTGGATGTTTTTGATTGACTCTCTGTGATTGGATGTTTTTGATTGGATGTTTTTGATTGACTCTCTGTGATTGGATGTTTTTGATTGGATGTTTTTGATTGGCTCTCTGTGATTGGATGTTTTTGATTGACTCCCTGTGATTGGATGTTTTTGATTGACTCCCTGTGATTGGATGTTTTTGATTGGCTCTCTGTGATTGGATGTTTGTGATTGGATATTTTTGATTGGCTCTCTGTGATTGGATGTTTTTGATTGGATGTTTTTGATTGGATGTTTTTGATTGGATGTTTTTGATTGGATGTTTTTGATTGGCTCACTGTGATTGGATGTTTTTGATTGACTCTCTGTGATTGGATGTTTGTGATTGGCTCTCTGTGATTGGATGTTTTTGATTGACTCTCTGTGATTGGATGTTTTTGATTGGCTCCCTGTGATTGGATGTTTGTGATTGGATGTTTTTGATTGGCTCTCTGTGATTGGATGTTTGTGATTGGATGTTTTTGATTGGCTCTCTGTGATTGGATGTTTGTGATTGGATGTTTTTGATTGGCTCTCTGTGATTGGATGTTTTTGATTGGCTCTCTGTGATTGGAGGTTTGTGATTGGCTCTCTGTGATTGGATGATTGTGATTAACTGTCTGTGATTGGATGTTTTTGATTGGCTGTCTGTGATTGGATGTTTTTGATTGGCTGTCTCCAGGCGACCATCATGTCCGGCTCCAGCCTCAGTCTGAACCATGACCCCACCCCCCTGCGCAGCACTCTGGGGCGCCAGGCGAGCTTCCAGGAACGCAGCAACTCCAAACCACAGGTAACCAGGACTGACCTATGACCTCTTGACTGTTACACCTGTGTTCTATCTCTAAAGTGAATTATTAATTGTGCCTTTTCTCAGGTGTCCAATCGGTCCAACACCTTGCCCTCTGACCCCCAGCGCCGGGCCTTTGCCATGAGGAAGATGAGGCAGGAAGTCAATGAGATCCTGAACCACAACCCTGTGGAACTCCACAAGGTGATGTATGAATCCTTCAAAGGGACCGGATGTAAATCTACTTCCTGTTATCCTAACATAGTGTGTGTGTGTGTTTGCAGCTGACTCTGGAGAAGCTCTCGGATCTGGAGGACTTTGGGTTCAGTGTTTCTGACGGTATGTTGGACCGCGGCGTCTACGTTAACAACATCCGACCGGGGGGCCCGGCAGAGCAGGGTAGCCTCCAGGCCTATGACCGAATACTACAGGTACAAAAACATGAGTATCTGCGTCCACGCTAGCACCTCCTGTGAGGCTACTCGTGAACCATATACGTTCTATGTCTTCCAGATTAACCACGTCCGGACCCGGGACTTCGACTGCTGCCTCGTGGTTCCGCTGATCGCCGAGTCTCCGAACCACCTGGAGCTCGTCATCAGCCGAAACCCCACCTCCTCCTCGCTGCTGGCCAACCACACCGACGGCATCACCAACAGCGGCCACTCCCCTCAGCCAATCGGCGGCGATCTGGGACCTTCGGAGTTCTCGATTGGCCCGGGAGAGGACGGCTGTCCGATCAAGTGGAGCCAACCGGGAGACGGGCTGGGGGCGGGGTTTGGGATGAGTCAGGTGAATAATAAATCCGTATAGCAGACAAAACTGGATGAAACCGGTTCCAACCAGATTGGACTGGAGAACAGTAAAACTAAGTTAAAATATAACTGGTTTAGATCCGTCCAAACCCCCCATGGTGCTACACACACCCTCTGGATGATCTTTGACCACTAAAGTTTGATCTTTGAACTGCTAAAGCAACCTGAAAGCACACTGATGGACCGGAGCAACACCTCACCTTTTCACTTGAACCAGTTCTGCATACTGGTCCTACTGGTGTCACTGGAACCAGAACTATAACTACTGATCCTACTGGAACCATAGCCAGAGCTACTGGTCTAACTGGTTACTGAGCCATGGCTCCTGATTCTATTGAAGGCCACAGCCGATGGGTATACTGGTTTAAGATTAATGGGCTCTGGTCTTAGTGGTTACAGAACCATGGCCCTACTGAGACCACAGCAAAAATGTATTCTGGTCTGAGTCGTGACAGAATCATGGGTACTGGTCCAACAGAAGCCACGGCCAACATTGGTTCAACATTTGGTTCTTCTTGGTACAAATCCAGAACCATGACCACTGTCCTCTACGAGTCCAGAACTGGGACTCCTGGTCCATCTTACTCCGTGTCACTAGAATCAGAACCATGGCTTCTGGTTGCACTGGCCAAGGACCACAGCAGCACAAAGACTTATGGGACTCCAGAACCTGCTGATGGACAAACGGGTTGCCAAGGAGACTAGGGATGCTCCGATCAGGATATCTAGTGTCATTGATACTGATCACTGGTTTCTGTTCTTAAACATTGATTTCTGTCAAAGTCTTATTTGGGTTCTTCAAGTTATGGGTAGAAGTACCTTCATTGGCTCAGACGTTTGGGTTTAGTTTGAAGATAGTTATGGTTAAGTACTTATAAAGTTGGAAACTGTTTGGTGAAGATTTGGTGTAGTTCAGGTTAGGATGAGGATTTAGAAGATTCCATAAGGCCACAACAAGGCCCTGTTCACATCCGTCTTCTTCAATACAGCATGATGTTCATTTAGTACATTATGGTCCATTTAGAATCAAACAAACCATAAAGCAGGGGATGCTTTAGGGCGGGGCTACACAGTGATTGACAGGTCTCTACCACAGACGTATACAGCGTCTACGTCACTCGTCCTCAGTCCAGATATGGTCACTTCCTGTTCACTGGTTGCAATAAAAACAACATGGCGACAGACGTAATCCAAGATGGCGACGTGACACTTCCTGTGCTTAGTCTGCCAGAAATTAAAAGAAGAAGAAGTCTAAACAAAACAGATTGGGTCCATTTCTTGTCATGTTCAAAGGAAACCAAATGGCCCCAAGATCTTTGCCGCACTTAAATATATTTCTATTGTCTTGTGCTGAACAAATCCAGCAATGTTAGAACCATTAGCTCATAGAATGCTATCAGGCTAGCAGCATCAGCAATATTTTTGAGTAAACTTGGGAAAAAAAGTCCTTAAATTGCTGGAAATTTGAACATTGACAACTGGGCAAACCCAAACTGCTGAGGAAGATCTCATGACTGTTTCTCAAGTCAATTTAAACCGACTTTTCAAAGTAGACGTTTTTTTTTTTTTTGCATTAGTATCGACAAATTTGTAAGGATACTTAGCCCTGATGGTGGAAAACACTGTTTCATGTTTTTGTTGTTATTATTAGTAAATTTTAAGACAAAAATCCAGTAATCAGCTGATGTTGATCGGAGCATCCTTAATGAAATACAACAGAGGGTTTACTGTTTAGATTTATGTTCTGTGCCATGAATGAGCTGCAGACAGGAAGAGTAATAATAATCACGATGACAATAATGATGATGATGATGACACTGAGCAGTTCAATAAGAATCTTTTTCTACTGTTTACACCTGTTGGACTGGCCACACTGTGTGTGTGTATGTATGTGTGTGTGTGTGGGTGTGGGTGTGTTTGTATGTTATGTGTGTTAAACACAAGGCCAGTTAAGCCCCTCCCACCTCAAGTCCTCGTCTTGGCTTTGCCCCCCCCACCCACTCTTCTTCCCTCGACCAATAGGCAGCCAAGATGACAGACAGACAGACGGTTCTGAGAGATTCAGCTGATTGGCTGGAACCAATCAGAAAAAAAAAATCTTCCCTGCCCGTCTGTGATTGGTTCTCCTCGACACACAAGCCAACCAATCAGCTACCAGGAAGAAGCCAAGCATGCCCCTACCCAGACTTCCCTAACCCCCCCCCCCCCAGTACCAGTGATCTATTATGCTAATCGATCGGTGTGTTTTTTGATTGACTGTTGTCGGTTTTCCCTGTTTGTTTGTTTCGATGGCGACTGAACCTGAAAAGATGTAAAATAGATACTTAAAAAAACAAACGCTTCAGTCCCGTCGCTGTTCACATCGAGACCATCGAATCCCCGAAACCTTCACCTCATAACCACGAAAAAAAATCCTGATCGAACAGGAAACCTTTGACAGTAAATTCCTGTGAGTGTGTGCGCGTGTGTGTGTGTGTATTTATTTTGGAGTGATGTCAACATCTTCCTGCTCTCACCTCAATCTGAACTCACTATTTAAACTGGCCAATCAGAACCCTCACACGGCACCGATCGCTAGAATAACGCCATCCCTGAGTGCTAGCATACGTTAGCTTGTGGCTAGCAGGCACAGGGCTAGCATAAGGTTTACACACAGCACAAGGCTAATACTAGCTGTGGTTACCACCTAGCAAACATCACCATTTGGTAAATATATGGTTAGCACACAACTAACGCAAGGCTAGCCGACATATAGCCAACATACCTAGATGTTAGCACACAGCTAACCCATGGCCAACACCTGGCTAACAAAGCCAGTGTTTGGTTAGCACACACCTAGCACAAGGCTAACATAGGGCTAACATCTTGTAAACACAGCCAGTATTTGGGTCGTGCAAAGCTAAAACAAGGCTACCACATGGCTAACACATGGTAAACATAACCAATATTTGGTTAGCGCACAGCTAACACAGGGCTACCACAATTATACAGTTAGGTCTACCACGGCTAGCTGGTTCAGTTAGCACATGGTTAGCATTCACCATTTTATGGCTAACATTACATTAAAGTCCAGTTGGTAGTGGTAGTGGTAGCTCTGTCACACACTGTTCCACCAATAGAAAAAGAGCCACATGGCTGAGGGGCGTGGCTTCAAGAGGGTTCGATGTGAGATCTAAAGCCATACACACTGTGTGTGTGTGTGTGTGTGTGTGTACGTGTACGGAGGACTAAATCTGTATTATAATGAATAAATAAGTGAAAGATATACGGAAATACATTTTTTTTTATAAATACGAAAATAATTACATAGAAATGAATTAATATAAATAATTTGTTTAAAATAAAGGAATACATTTTATTTATTTTCCTATTTTAGTGCTTATTTTTTATTTTAAAATTAACCTGCAGATTTATTTGACCTGCGTTTTTATTTCTACATTTCTTTAATGTATACAAAAGTAATTTATTTATTTATTATGCCAGCTTTGGCCCTTGTGTGTGTTTGAGTGTGTGTATATAACATTGCAGGGATTTGCACTCCAATGATTCACCTCAGCAAGACATCCGCCCACACACACACACACGTACAGTACACACACGCACGCACACACATGCATTGCACTGCCATTTGACATAGTGGGTCAGATTAGTTTCCATGTAGCTTCACCAACCAACCAAACTGTATTTTCTTTAAAGGAACAGGGATGTTGTAAAGTATTTTTGTACAAATTTAATACTTTGGTAGCATGACGTTCCTGGTGTTTGTCCTGTCGGGCTCCACTGCTCTCCTCCATCCCCCTTTGTATGGACGACTACTGAGCAACAATAAAGATGAAGACCTGCTGGGAGAACTCGACTCCATGTTTGTTTGTTTCAATAAAAAGGTTAATTTAATTATTCATCATTTTACAGCACGGTGTTTCACGATGAAGTATTATTTGTAGCCACTTCACACAACATATACAACTATTTAAATTACAATATAAAAAAATACTGGTACTTGTATACAAATCATTATCTACATTAGAGAGACTTTAGTTTACAAACAGCAAATTCTATATTGTTTTTATAATTTCAAAACTTAATTAGCAGTTTAATAATATCAAAAGTAATTTAGACAACACAAATACAACTAAATTAGACATACAAAATCCTGGTTATTAGAACATATAAAGCTGCCATTATAATAAATAAATGAATGAATGTACAGGCTGATTTGAAAATCAATAATTATGCACGTAAATACAAAAATAAATACATTATTTATTCTGTATTTCTTTTTTACCAAAATAATTATTAATTTATTTTCACGTGTGTATTCCCATTGTATTCTCTTCTGGTTGTATTTACTTGTATAATTATTTATTTATTGAGTAATTTATTTTATTTGCGGATTCTGTTAATATTCAAAACAGCATTCATCTTTCAGAATGTTAAAACATGTTTGGCACAATTAGTTGTAATTTATTCATCAACAATTATGTAAATATAAGTTATAATAATTATTGTAATCATTTTGTAATATTTTGCAAAAGTAAAGCTTTAATTTCTGTAAACCGGATGTGACGTTCCCGCTCGGCGCTCTCTCTTCCGGCCTGCTCGGTGACTCTGCGGTGGATTAGTTCGGTATGTTCTCCGGTGTGTTGTCGCTGTTTCTCCGTTAGCATTGCCGCTGTTCCTCCGTTCTACCTCCAGCTAACTGGTGGAAACGTTAACCGACGTGTCTCCTGGATAAATAACCACCGAGCCGAACATGTCCACCGCGCTGGAGAGCTACATCAACCGTATCCTGCTGCTAGCTGGCTAGCATGCTAACCTCCCGTCTGAATGAATGCATTGACGCTAGTTAGCTTAGCGTACAAGCTAGGAGGGATCTGTCTTTAGTTGTTTATCAAACGTAGTTAGCAGTGCAGTTAGTCGTTTTTTTATTATATATATTATATCATATCATATTATATATATGTATATTATATTATTCCCAGTTATTTAATTAATGTTTTGTCCAGAAATGTTTCTTTAACTCTGTGATTCAGGTACTGTGGCCATCGTCACCTCAGACGGCAGAATGATTGTGGTGAGTTTAAATACCTGTTAAAGTACCTTTGTTCAGTAGTAAAATGTAACCAACTACATGTACTTTAGTCAAAGTACTGATATCACACTGTTAAAATACTCTATTACAATTAAACGTCCTGTATTCAAACCCTTTGATTGTATTGATTGATCAGTAAAATGTTTCTGCTGCATTAATGTGTATCTTGCATATATATATATATATATAAAAACATACATATATAAAAACATACATATATAAACATACATTGCTGTTTAGTGAAGCATTGAACAGTTTCTAGAAGGAACTTTCATGTTGTGTTGATTCTGTCGCCCCCTGTGGACTAAAGTGGAAGTGTCTCTGAGCACCAGAGTCCCTTTAGTCATTCTACTGCACAGGCATTCTCTGACAGTCTGCGCCTCTCAGTCCTGGTTCTGGTTCTCCCGTGTCTCCCTTCCCTCCAGCGGGTCCAGCAGTACGTCCTGGGTCTCCAGCAGCGTGGTGTCAGTGTTGCTGTAAACTTTGATGTGTGTGTGTGTGTGTGTGTGTTCAGGGCACTCTGAAGGGTTTCGATCAAACCATCAACCTGATCCTGGATGAGAGCCACGAGCGGGTGTTCAGCTCCAGTCAGGGCGTGGAGCAGGTGGTGCTGGGACTCTACATCGTCAGAGGAGACAACGTGTGAGTCACCGTCGCCTAATAATCAACGTATTATTACGTCGTAACAGAAAGAACAGCAGTAGAAAACTTTACCACTTTAATACGTTCTCTTTATTTTTAATACATTAACGTTGTTACTTAAAGATATTAGAGATGAGTTTTGAGCTGTTTAACTTAATTAATAACACTAATTTATGATGCATCATTAAAACTACTAATGACAATATTTAATCATAATTAAATTCCGTATCATTTGAAATGTATATTTTATGCAAATGAGCTCTATCGACGACAATAACAAAGTAACCAGAAAACATTTAGAGTTGTTGACGGTTTACATTTACTTCAGAGCGGTTGAAATAGTTGCGTCTGTACTTAGTTTGTAGAACAGTTTTCATAAAGTAACTTTTAGTTTTTGTTTGTTTTCAGGGCCGTGATCGGAGAGATCGACGAGGAGACGGACTCCACTCTGGATTTAGGAAACATCAGAGCCGAGCCGCTCAACTCTGTCGCCCACTGACCTCTGACCTCCCCCCCAGGAGTCTGTTTACTGATGCAGGTTTGCTGAGTCATCTGGATCAGCGAAGCCCCCCCCCCCTAAAATCTGATGTGTAATTAGAATAAAAATTACCCAGAAACCTCAGCAAACCTTCTGCCGCTAACAGACTCCTGCGCTGACATTTTTCTGTTTGTATGTTTTTATAAATAAAGATTAGACTTGTTAGAATAACTTTTTTATGTTTCGAGTGAGTTTTCGTCAGATTGCGATTTGTTTAAATAAAGTTTAAAATCTGATATTGTGACGGAACATCTTTCTTTGTTTACCGTGGAGGTAGAAGTACTCAGGCCTTCACTTAAATATCAGTAGAAATATTATATATATTATATGATATATAAAGTTACAGAAGTATCAAAATGTAGTATGTATAGTGTAGTGACGGGCAAAATGCCGAATTGGAGGCTCATATACTCAAATATATATACTCAAGTATTTTACTTACTTTGCAGATTCTGGTATTTAATGATGTACTTTATAGATTAAACAAGCAGCTTTTAAAGTTATTTATTCAATTAAAATCAGCTCAACCATCACCAAGACATTAATGCATCAATGATTATAATACAATAATGTGATACATATTCTGAAGTGGGTCATGATTCTGCAGGAGCACATCGCGCGCTGATACATTGCACTTTTATTTTAGTAGAGTTTAGAAGTCCGGACTTGTACTTGATGAATGCAAGTATTAAACGGTGTCACTGAGGCAGCAGCACGTCCTCCACTAGAGTCCGTGTTTGTGTGTTTTCACGCGTTCCCAGAGTCAGAGCGCTCTGCAGGCCATGGATCTGGTCTGGACTCGGAGCCGGATCCTCATAATGGAGCCGCAGCCAGGATTCACCTGAAAATACACAAAGTACACACCATCAAGAGTTTAACAATCCTGGAACTCATCCTCATCATCCTCATCGACCTCTCACCTTTCCTGACCCTCTGACCCAGCGACACCAGTAGCTCCGCCCCTACGCTGTGATTGACAGGTCCTCCGGCTTTCGATCGTCCCGCCCCCAATTTATGAAGAACTTCCGCTAACTTCAAACCTCCAACATCCACGACGACACCTGCAGGACGAGAGGGACAACCTCAACCTGTGCTTCACATCAGCTGCATTCATGTTGATCAATGTTAACCATCTGAATATTATCACTCAGATTTATAGAAGATGTAACGATTGAAAACGTCCAGATGAAGCTTTATAACTTTCTATTATACATTTTATGAACAGAAAATAGCTGGTAAGTAAATATATAAATACATAGGTAAGTAAAAATAGTACATATGTGAGTAGAAGTATATATTAGTAAATATATAAATACGTAAGTGAGTAAAAATGTAAACAAGTAAATATATAAGTACGTAAGTATGAAAAGATATAAGTCGGTAAGTACATAAGTACGTAAGTTAGTAAAAGTGTAAGTAGCTAATGATATAAGTATGTTAGTAAGTGAAGTATGTAACCTAAGTAAAAATATATGTTAGTACTCAAGTTAAGATATAAGTAAGTAATTATAAAGACTACTGTTGACTACATACAACCTGTGTGCCCTTCAGAATAAAAGCTCCTCTTCAATATATAAAGTGTGGGAAACGTTTTGCGTATTTCTTGTGTATTTCTTTGTGTATTTCTTGTGTATTTCTTTGTGTATTTCTTGTGTATTTCTTTGTGTATTTCTTGTGTATTTATTTGTGTATTTCTTGTGTATTTCTTGTGTATTTCTTTGTGTATTTCTTTGTGTATTTCTTGTGTATTTATTTGTGTATCTCTTTGTTTACCGTCTGCAGGCGTCTTCAGTTCCATCTGATGCTCAGACTTTCTCAGCACGCTGTAGTAATCTGTGTGGGCGGAGCACAGCGACCGAGCCGTCTCATTGGCCACGCCCTGAGCCTCCATCATGGCCTGGAACTTGGACAGAGCAGCTCCACCAATCACAGCGTCACAAATCCGCCTTCTGCCCTCTGATAGGTCGGACACCGAGCCGGTCATCTTCAGCAGCAGGCTGCCTGCACAAACACTCAACACGTCAGCTCAGTGAGGCAGCGAGTTAATCATCAATTATCATGTTTCATCCAACTGTAAAATTCCACTTACGACAAATAAAGCACAATAAGGAAGTAAATCAAACCATAAATGTCTTCAAGTCTAAACCAGGACTTCAGCGAGTACTTCAGGGAACAAGAAGAATGTCGTTACCCAGAGTGGTGACCAGCTCCATCAGGTCGTCGGGTCCGTTCCCCTTCAGCGTCTCCAGAGACTCGATCACCTCCAGACTGTTGCCCACACATCCACCAATCGTGGCGTCCATCCTGCTGAGGATGGCCCCCGTAGGCACGCCCAGCCCGTTCCCCACGCGCACCTGAGATAAGACACCAGCGTCATCATCATCACATACGTCATAGTGATTACATCATGGATTCATCTGCTGATCACTTTCTCCAGTAATCGATCGGTGAGCTTTGTTAAAATAGTGAGAAATGGCGAAAAGTGTGTCGTCCAAACCTCAACATTTATAACTAATACATTAAGCTTATGAACATACATTAACATATACATCTCATTATGATTGATATTGAATGAACGTACTAATAACTGTGCGAGTTCTTTGGCGCTCTGCAGGTCTTTGTAAAGAGCCGCTCGTCCAAACTTGACGTCCAACACCAGCGCGCTCAGAGACTCGGCTCCTTTCTTTGACATGATGGAGCCTGAAACCACCAACACGCTCATATTCATATTCATATTCATATTCATATGCAGCTCAGCAGTGCTGTCGCTGTAACGTGTGTAGTCATGAAGGACTCAAACTGTCATTATAATTATTAATTATACATTATAATAATAAATAAACATATCGAGAAGTAAAAAAATGAAATTAATGTAAACAGAATAGAAGTATATAAGTAAATATGCTAATAAATAAATACAAATATTTGTCAAATATAAATATGCATTCTATTGATTTTTGTATTGCTCTACAAATATATTTATTTTTAGATTAACGTGCACATTCATTTGATTTTGAGGCTTTTATTTCTATTTCTTTAATATTTCATACATATTATTTATTGTGTCATTTATTCGGTCCTCCATAACTAACAGCGGTTCATACCAGTGATCAGTGGGAGGCTGTCCACGGTGCTGGTGACGTCCCGCAGAGCGTACAGGACTCGATCTGCAGGAACCAACGTCTCCGTCTGACCCACAATGCAACAGCCCACTGAGCGCAGGATCTCCAGGATCTGCACAGTCAGCACATTTAAACCACCACTGATGAGTACAGTACAGAGGTACAGAGAGACGAGGATGTAAAGTGTTCGTAGACCCGAGGAGGAAAAACTGCTAAAGATCTTTAGATTCAGACGATCATTCTGTCATTTCATTTTGTTCTCGTATGAAAACGCACAAAAAATATCATACGAACCGTTGTATGAGTGAGAACATGTTCATAATATAATGAGTACTTTAAGTATATTTCGATGCTAATACTTGAATACGACTTATTTGTTTTTCATTTCATCACTGTTTGTTTGTTGCACCTGAGCTGCTGATTGGTGGACATTGAATCCCGGAATCGATTCCAGTTTATCCAGAGTTCCTCCTGTGTGAGCCAAGCCCCGCCCACTGATCATCGGCACCTGACAAGCACACACACACACACACACACACACCTGTGGTTATGACATCACAGACGTACAGGTGTGATGAGCACAGGTGTGATGAGCACAGGTGTGATGTGTGATGAGCACAGGTGTGATGAGCACAGGTGTGATGAGCACAGGTGTGATGAGCACAGGTGTGATGAGCACAGGTGTGATGAGCACAGGTGTGATGAGCACAGGTGTGATGAGTACAGGTGTGATGTGTGATGAGCACAGGTGTGATGAGTACAGGTGTGATGTGTGATGAGTACAGGTGTGATGAGTACAGGTGTGATGAGCACAGGTGTGATGTGTGATGAGCACAGGTGTGATGAGCACAGGTGTGATGAGTACAGGTGTGATGTGTGATGAGCACAGGTGTGATGAGCACAGGTGTGATGAGTACAGGTGTGATGAGTACAGGTGTGATGAGTACAGGTGTGATGAGCACAGGTGTGATGTGTGATGAGTACAGGTGTGATGAGCACATGTGTGATGAGCACAGGTGTGATGTGTGATGAGTACAGGTGTGATGAATACAGGTGTGATGTGTGATGAGTACAGGTGTGAGGTGTACAGGTGTGATGATCACAGGTGTGATGAGCACAGGTGTGATGAGCACAGGTGTGATGTGTGATGAGTACAGGTGTGATGTGTGATGAGTACAGGTGTGAGGTGTACAGGTGTGATGAGTACGGGTGTGATGAGTACAGGTGTGATGAGTACAGGTGTGATGTGTGATGAGTACAGGTGTGAGGTGTACAGGTGTGATGAGTACGGGTGTGATGAGTACAGGTGTGATGAGTACAGGTGTGATGTGTGATGAGTACAGGTGTGAGGTGTACAGGTGTGATGAGTACGGGTGTGATGAGTACAGGTGTGATGAGCACAGGTGTGATGTATGATGAGTACAGGTGTGATGTGTGATGAGTACAGGTGTGAGGTGTACAGGTGTGATGAGTACGGGTGTGATGAGTACAGGTGTGATGAGTACAGATGTGATGTGTGATGAGCACAGGTGTGATGTGTGATGAGTACAGGTGTGATGAGTACAGATGTGATGTGTGATGAGCACAGGTGTGATGTGTGATGACTACAGGTGTGATGAGTACAGGTGTGATGAGTACAGGTGTGAGGTGTGATGAGTACAGGTGTGATGAGTACAGGTGTGATGAGTACAGGTGTGATGAGTACAGGTGTGATGAGTACAGGTGTGAGGTGTGATGAGTACAGGTGTGATGAGTACAGGTGTGAGGTGTGATGAGTACAGGTGTGATGAGGCGGGCGTACCTTGCATCCACAGGCAGCTAGCGCCGGCGCTAACACCAGACTGACTTTATCCCCCACTCCTCCCGTTGAGTGTTTGTCAACCACCAGCCCCGCCCACTCCTTCGGCCATGACATCACTTCCCCCGATGACATCATCGCCCTGGTCAGGTTCTCGACCTCCTCTTGGACCATCCCCTTCAGCCAGATGGCCATCAGCATGGCCCCTTCGTGGAGAGGAAGCGGTGGATCACGACCTCAGCACAGTGTGTGAACGTGAGAGTGAGCCGGTTCGGACCTGTCTGACTTTCTTCTATCGTTCTGTTGGTGACGGCGTGGATGAAGGTTTTGATCTCTTCGTCGCTCAGCGCTCCTCCGTCTCTCTTCTTCTTGATCAGATCTGGGATGGACGTCATGTCGACCTGGAAGAACAACAACCTGTCGATGAATCTTTCACCTCGAGATTATCCGAACATGAGATTAAAACTTTATCAGACGATATACATGACAGAATACAAGATGTATAGCATGTCGAAAAAAATCATAGTATAGCATGTCGAAAAAAGTCATATATACTACACTATGACTTTTTTCGACATACAATACTATGACTTTTTTCGACATACTATACTATGACTTTTTTTGACATGCAATACTGTGACTTTTTTCGACATGCTATACTATGACTTTTTTTGACATACAATCCTGTGACTTTTTTGACATACAATACTATGACTTTTTTCGACATACAATACTGTGACTTTTTTTGACATACAATACAGTGACTTTTTCGACATGCTATACTATGACTTTTTTTTACATACAATACTGTGACTTTTTTCGACATACAATCCTGTGACTTTTTTGACATACAATACTGTGACTTTTTTCGACATGCTATACTATGACATTTTTGACATGTTATACTATGACTTTTTCTGACATACAATACTATGACTTTTTTTGACATACAATTCTGCGACTTTTCTCGACATGCTATACTATGACTTTTTTCGACATACAATACTATGACTTTTTTCGACATACTATACTATGACTTTTTTTGACATACAATACTATGACTTTTTTCGACATACTATACTATGACTTTTTTTGACATGCAATACTGTGACTTTTTTCGACATGCTATACTATGACTTTTTTTGACATACAATCCTGTGACTTTTTTGACATACAATACTATGACTTTTTTCGACATACAATACTGTGACTTTTTTCGACATACAATACTATGACTTTTTCGACATGCTATACTATGACTTTTTTTGACATGCAATACTGTGACTTTTTTCGACATGCTATACTATGACTTTTTTTGACATACAATCCTGTGACTTTTTTGACATACAATACTATGACTTTTTTCGACATACAATACTGTGACTTTTTTTGACATACAATACAGTGACTTTTTCGACATACAATCCTGTGACTTTTTTGACATACAATACTGTGACTTTTTTCGACATGCTATACTATGACATTTTTGACATGTTATACTATGACTTTTTCTGACATACAATACTATGACTTTTTTTGACATACAATTCTGCGACTTTTCTCGACATGCTATACTATGACTTTTTTTGACATGCTATACTATGACTTTTTTCGACATGCTATAGTATAGCTTTTTTAGACATACAATACTATGACTTTTTTCGACATGCTATGATATGACATTTTTCGACATGCTATACTATGACTTTTTTTGACATACAATACTATGAATTTTTTTGACATACAATACTATGACTTTTTCGACATACAATACTGTGACTTTTTTCGACATACAATACTGTGACTTTTTTCGACATGCTATACTATGACTTTTTTTGACATACAATCCTGTGACTTTTTTCGACATACAATACTATGACTTTTTTTGACATGTTATACTATGACTTTTTTTGACATGCTATACTATGACTTTTTTTGACATGCTATACTATGACTTTTTTCGATATACAATACTGTGACTTTTTTCAACATGCTATACTATGACTTTTTTTGACATGCTATACTATGACTTTTTTCGATATACAATACTATGACTTTTTTTGACATACAATACTATGAATTTTTTCGACATACAATACTGTGACTTTTTTCGACATGCTATACTATGACTTTTTTTGACATACAATACTATGACTTTTTTCGACATGCTATACTATGACTTTTTTCGACATACAATACTATGACTTTTTTCGACATACTATACTATGACTTTTTTTGACATACAATACTATGACTTTTTTCGACATACTATACTATGACTTTTTTTGACATGCAATACTGTGACTTTTTTCGACATGCTATACTATGACTTTTTTTGACATACAATCCTGTGACTTTTTTGACATACAATACTATGACTTTTTTCGACATACAATACTGTGACTTTTTTCGACATACTATACTATGACTTTTTTTGACATACAATACTATGACTTTTTTTGACATACAATACAGTGACTTTTTCGACATGCTATACTATGACTTTTTTTGACATACAATACTGTGACTTTTTTCGACATACAATCCTGTGACTTTTTTGACATACAATACTGTGACTTTTTTCGACATGCTATACTATGACATTTTTGACATGTTATACTATGACTTTTTCTGACATACAATACTATGACTTTTTTTGACATACAATTCTGCGACTTTTCTCGACATGCTATACTATGACTTTTTTTGACATGCTATACTATGACTTTTTTCGACATGCTATAGTATAGCTTTTTTAGACATACAATACTGTGACTTTTTTCGACATGCTATGATATGACATTTTTCGACATGCTATACTATGACTTTTTTTGACATACAATACTATGAATTTTTTTGACATACAATACTATGACTTTTTTCGACATACAATACTGTGACTTTTTTCGACATACAATACTGTGACTTTTTTCGACATGCTATACTATGACTTTTTTTGACATACAATCCTGTGACTTTTTTCGACATACAATACTATGACTTTTTTTGACATGTTATACTATGACTTTTTTTGACATGCTATACTATGACTTTTTTTGACATACAATCCTGTGACTTTTTTCGACATACAATACTATGACTTTTTTTGACATGTTATACTATGACTTTTTTTGACATGCTATACTATGACTTTTTTCGATATACAATACTGTGACTTTTTTCAACATGCTATACTATGACTTTTTTTGACATGCTATACTATGACTTTTTTCGATATACAATACTATGACTTTTTTTGACATACAATACTATGAATTTTTTCGACATACAATACTGTGACTTTTTTCGACATGCTATACTATGACTTTTTTTGACATACAATACTATGACTTTTTTCGACATGCTATACTATGACTTTTTTTGACATGTTATACGATGACTTTTTTCGACATACAATACTGTGACTTTTTTTGACATGCTATACTATGACTTTTTTTGACATGTTATACGATGACTTTTTTCGACATACAATACTGTGACTTTTTTTGACATACAATACTATGACTTTTTTCGACATGCTATACTATGACTTTTTTTGACATGTTATACGATGACTTTTTTCGACATACAATACTATTACTTTTTTTGACATACAATATTATGACTTTTTTCGACATGCTATACTATGACTTTTTTTGACATACAATACTGTGACTTTTTTCGACATGTTATACTTTGACTTTTTCTGACATACAATACTGTGACTTTTTTGACATGTTATACTATGACTTTTTTTGACATGTTATACTATGACTTTTTTCGACATGCTATACTATGACTTTTTTTGACATGCTATACTATGACTTTTTTTGACATGCTATACTATGACTTTTTTCGACATGCTATACTGTGACTTTTTTTGACATGTTATACTATGACTTTTTTCGACATACAATACTATGACTTTTTTCGACATGCTATACTATGACTTTTTTCGACATACAATACTGTGACTTTTTTTGACATACAATACTATGACTTTTTTCGACATGCTATACTATGACTTTTTTTGACATGTTATACGATGACTTTTTTCGACATACAATACTGTGACTTTTTTTGACATACAATACTATGACTTTTTTTGACATACAATACTATGAATTTTTTCGACATGCTATACTGTGACTTTTTTTGACATGTTATACTATGACTTTTTTCGACATACAATACTATGACTTTTTTCGACATGCTATACTATGACTTTTTTTGACATGCTATACTATGACTTTTTTCGACATGCTATACTGTGACTTTTTTTGACATGTTATACTATGACTTTTTTCGACATACAATACTATGACTTTTTTCGACATGCTATACTATGACTTTTTTCGACATACAATACTGTGACTTTTTTTGACATACAATACTGTGACTTTTTTCGACATGCTATACTATGACTTTTTTTGACATGTTATACGATTACTTTTTTCGACATACAATACTGTGACTTTTTTGACATACAATACTATGACTTTTTTCGACATACAATACTATGAATTCTTTCGACATACAATGCTGTGACTTTTTTCGACATGCTATACTATGACTTTTTTTGACATACAATACTATGACTTTTTTCGACATGCTATACTATGACTTTTTTGACATGTTATACGATGACTTTTTTCGACATACAATACTGTGACTTTTTTTGACATGCTATACTATGACTTTTTTTGACATGTTATACGATGACGTTTTTCGACATATAATACTGTGACTTTTTTCGACATGCTATACTATGACTTTTTTTGACATGTTATACGATGACTTTTTTTGACATACAATACTATGACTTCTTTCGACATGCTATACTATGACTTTTTTTGACATGTTATACGATGACTTTTTTTGAAATACAATACTATGACTTTTTTCGACATGCTATACTATGACTTTTTTTGACATGTTATACGATGACTTTTTTCGACATACAATACTATGACTTTTTTGACATACAATCCTGTGACTTTTTTCGACATACAATATTATGAGTTTTTTTGACATACAATACTGTGACTTTTTTCAACATGCTATACTATGACTTTTTTTGACATGTTATACAATGACTTATTTCGACATACAATACTGTGACTTTTTTCAACATGCTATACTATGACTTTTTTTGACATGCTATACTATGACTTTTTTCGATATACAATACTATGACTTTTTTTGACATACAATACTATGAATTTTTTCGACATACAATACTGTGACTTTTTTCGACATGCTATACTATGACTTTTTTTGACATACAATACTATGACTTTTTCGACATGCTATACTATGACTTTTTTGACATGTTATACGATGACTTTTTTCGACATACAATACTGTGACTTTTTTTGACATGCTATACTATGACTTTTTTTGACATGTTATACGATGACTTTTTTCAACATACAATACTGTGACTTTTTTTGACATACAATACTATGACTTTTTTCGACATGCTATACTATGACTTTTTTTGACATGTTATACGATGACTTTTTTCGACATACAATACTATGACTTTTTTTGACATACAATACTATGACTTTTTTCGACATGCTATACGATGACTTTTTTCGACATACAATACTATGACTTTTTTTGACATACAATACTATGACTTTTTTCGACATGCTATACTATGACTTTTTTTGACATGTTATACGATGACTTTTTTCGACATACAATATTATGACTTTTTTTGACATACAATACTGTGACTTTTTTCGACATGTTATACTTTGACTTTTTCTGACATACAATACTGTGACTTTTTTGACATGTTATACTATGACTTTTTTTGACATGTTATACTATGACTTTTTCGACATGCTATACTATGACTTTTTTTGACATGCTATACTATGACTTTTTTTGACATGCTATACTATGACTTTTTTCGACATGCTATACTGTGACTTTTTTTGACATGTTATACTATGACTTTTTTCGACATACAATACTATGACTTTGTTTGACATGCTATACTATGACTTTTTTCGACATACAATACTGTGACTTTTTTCGACATACAATACTGTGACTTTTTTTGACATACAATACTATGACTTTTTTCGACATACAATACTATGAATTTTTTCGACATGCTATACTGTGACTTTTTTGACATGCTATACTGTGACTTTTTTTGACATGTTATACGATTACTTTTTTTGACATGTTATACGATTACTTTTTTCGACATACAATACTGTGACTTTTTTTGACATACAATACTATGACTTTTTTCGACATACAATACTATGAATTTTTTCGACATACAATACTATGACTTTTTTCGACATGTTATACGATGACTTTTTTCGACATACAATACTGTGACTTTTTTTGACATACAATACTGTGACTTTTTTTGACATGCTATACTATGACTTTTTTTGACATATTATACGATGACTTTTTTCGACATACAATACTGTGACTTTTTTTGACATGCTATACTATGACTTTTTTTGACATGTTATACGATGACTTTTTTCGACATACAATACTGTGACTTTTTTCGACATGCTATACTATGACTTTTTTTGACATGTTATACGATGACTTTTTTTGACATACAATACTATGACTTCTTTCGACATGCTATACTATGACTTTTTTTGACATGTTATACGATGACTTTTTTTGAAATACAATACTATGACTTTTTTCGACATGCTATACTATGACATTTTTTGACATGTTATACGATGACTTTTTTCGACATACAATACTATGACTTTTTTGACATACAATCCTGTGACTTTTTTCGACATACAATATTATGAGTTTTTTTGACATACAATACTGTGACTTTTTTCAACATGCTATACTATGACTTTTTTTGACATGCTATACTATGACTTTTTTCGATATACAATACTATGACTTTTTTTGACATACAATACTATGAATTTTTTCGACATACAATACTGTGACTTTTTTCGACATGCTATACTATGACTTTTTTTGACATACAATACTATGACTTTTTTCGACATGCTATACTATGACTTTTTTGACATGTTATACGATGACTTTTTTCGACATACAATACTGTGACTTTTTTGACATGCTATACTATGACTTTTTTTGACATGTTATACGATGACTTTTTTCAACATACAATACTGTGACTTTTTTTGACATACAATACTATGACTTTTTTCGACATGCTATACTATGACTTTTTTTGACATGTTATACGATGACTTTTTTCGACATACAATACTATGACTTTTTTGACATACAATACTATGACTTTTTTCGACATGCTATACGATGACTTTTTTCGACATACAATACTATGACTTTTTTTGACATACAATACTATGACTTTTTTCGACATGCTATACTATGACTTTTTTTTGACATGTTATACGATGACTTTTTTCGACATACAATATTATGACTTTTTTTGACATACAATACTGTGACTTTTTTCGACATGTTATACTTTGACTTTTTCTGACATACAATACTGTGACTTTTTTGACATGTTATACTATGACTTTTTTTGACATGTTATACTATGACTTTTTCGACATGCTATACTATGACTTTTTTTGACATGCTATACTATGACTTTTTTTGACATGCTATACTATGACTTTTTTCGACATGCTATACTGTGACTTTTTTTGACATGTTATACTATGACTTTTTTCGACATACAATACTATGACTTTGTTTGACATGCTATACTATGACTTTTTTCGACATACAATACTGTGACTTTTTTCGACATGCTATACTTAGACTTTTTTTGACATGCTATACTGTGACTTTTTTTGACATGTTATACGATGACTTTTTTCGACATACAATATTATGACTTTTTTTGACATGTTATACTATGACTTTTTTCGACATGCTATACTATGACTTTTTTCGACATGCTATACTATGACTTTTTTCGACATGCTATACTATGACTTTTTTCGACATGCTATACTGTGACTTTTTTTGACATGTTATACTATGACTTTTTTCGACATGCTATACTGTGACTTTTTTTGACATGTTATACTATGACTTTTTTCGACATACAATACTGTGACTTTTTTGACATGTTATACTATGACTTTTTTTGACATGTTATACTATGACTTTTTCGACATGCTATACTATGACTTTTTTTGACATGCTATACTATGACTTTTTTCGACATGCTATACTATGACTTTTTTGACATGTTATACGATGACTTTTTTCGACATACAATACTGTGACTTTTTTTGACATGCTATACTATGACTTTTTTTGACATGTTATACGATGACTTTTTTCAACATACAATACTGTGACTTTTTTTGACATACAATACTATGACTTTTTTCGACATGCTATACTATGACTTTTTTTGACATGTTATACGATGACTTTTTTCGACATACAATACTATGACTTTTTTGACATACAATACTATGACTTTTTTCGACATGATATACGATGACTTTTTTCGACATACAATACTATGACTTTTTTTGACATACAATACTATGACTTTTTTCGACATGCTATACTATGACTTTTTTTGACATGTTATACGATGACTTTTTTCGACATACAATATTATGACTTTTTTTGACATACAATACTGTGACTTTTTTCGACATGTTATACTTTGACTTTTTCTGACATACAATACTGTGACTTTTTTGACATGTTATACTATGACTTTTTTTGACATGTTATACTATGACTTTTTCGACATGCTATACTATGACTTTTTTTGACATGCTATACTATGACTTTTTTTGACATGCTATACTATGACTTTTTTCGACATGCTATACTGTGACTTTTTTTGACATGTTATACTATGACTTTTTTCGACATACAATACTATGACTTTGTTTGACATGCTATACTATGACTTTTTTCGACATACAATACTGTGACTTTTTTCGACATGCTATACTTAGACTTTTTTTGACATGCTATACTGTGACTTTTTTTGACATGTTATACGATGACTTTTTTCGACATACAATATTATGACTTTTTTTGACATGTTATACTATGACTTTTTTCGACATGCTATACTATGACTTTTTTCGACATGCTATACTATGACTTTTTTCGACATGCTATACTATGACTTTTTTCGACATGCTATACTGTGACTTTTTTTGACATGTTATACTATGACTTTTTTCGACATGCTATACTGTGACTTTTTTTTACATGTTATACTATGACTTTTTTCGACATACAATACTGTGACTTTTTTGACATGTTATACTATGACTTTTTTTGACATGTTATACTATGACTTTTTCGACATGCTATACTATGACTTTTTTTGACATGCTATACTATGACTTTTTTTGACATGCTATACTATGACTTTTTTCGACATGCTATACTGTGACTTTTTTTGACATGTTATACTATGACTTTTTTCGACATACAATACTATGACTTTGTTTGACATGCTATACTATGACTTTTTTCGACATACAATACTGTGACTTTTTTCGACATACAATACTGTGACTTTTTTTGACATACAATACTATGACTTTTTTCGACATACAATACTATGAATTTTTTCGACATGCTATACTGTGACTTTTTTTGACATGTTATACTATGACTTTTTTCGACATACAATACTATGACTTTTTTCGACATGCTATACTATGACTTTTTTTGACATGCTATACTATGACTTTTTTCGACATGCTATACTGTGACTTTTTTTGACATGTTATACTATGACTTTTTTCGACATACAATACTATGACTTTTTTCGACATGCTATACTATGACTTTTTTCGACATACAATACTGTGACTTTTTTTGACATACAATACTATGACTTTTTTCGACATGCTATACTATGACTTTTTTTGACATGTTATACGATTACTTTTTTCGACATACAATACTGTGACTTTTTTTGACATACAATACTATGACTTTTTTCGACATACAATACTATGAATTTTTTCGACATACAATGCTGTGACTTTTTTCGACATGCTATACTATGACTTTTTTTGACATACAATACTATGAATTTTTTCGACATGCTATACTGTGACTTTTTTGACATGCTATACTGTGACTTTTTTTGACATGTTATACGATTACTTTTTTTGACATGTTATACGATTACTTTTTTCGACATACAATACTGTGACTTTTTTTGACATACAATACTATGACTTTTTTCGACATACAATACTATGAATTTTTTCGACATACAATACTATGACTTTTTTCGACATGTTATACGATGACTTTTTTCGACATACAATACTGTGACTTTTTTTGACATACAATACTGTGACTTTTTTTGACATGCTATACTATGACTTTTTTTGACATATTATACGATGACTTTTTTCGACATACAATACTGTGACTTTTTTTGACATGCTATACTATGACTTTTTTTGACATGTTATACGATGACTTTTTTCGACATACAATACTGTGACTTTTTTCGACATGCTATACTATGACTTTTTTTGACATGTTATACGATGACTTTTTTTGACATACAATACTATGACTTCTTTCGACATGCTATACTATGACTTTTTTTGACATGTTATACGATGACTTTTTTTGAAATACAATACTATGACTTTTTTCGACATGCTATACTATGACTTTTTTTGACATGTTATACGATGACTTTTTTCGACATACAATACTATGACTTTTTTGACATACAATCCTGTGACTTTTTTCGACATACAATATTATGAGTTTTTTTGACATACAATACTGTGACTTTTTTCAACATGCTATACTATGACTTTTTTTGACATGCTATACTATGACTTTTTTCGATATACAATACTATGACTTTTTTTGACATACAATACTATGAATTTTTTCGACATACAATACTGTGACTTTTTTCGACATGCTATACTATGACTTTTTTTGACATACAATACTATGACTTTTTTCGACATGCTATACTATGACTTTTTTGACATGTTATACGATGACTTTTTTCGACATACAATACTGTGACTTTTTTTGACATGCTATACTATGACTTTTTTTGACATGTTATACGATGACTTTTTTCAACATACAATACTGTGACTTTTTTTGACATACAATACTATGACTTTTTTCGACATGCTATACTATGACTTTTTTTGACATGTTATACGATGACTTTTTTCGACATACAATACTATGACTTTTTTGACATACAATACTATGACTTTTTTCGACATGCTATACGATGACTTTTTTCGACATACAATACTATGACTTTTTTTGACATACAATACTATGACTTTTTTCGACATGCTATACTATGACTTTTTTTTGACATGTTATACGATGACTTTTTTCGACATACAATATTATGACTTTTTTTGACATACAATACTGTGACTTTTTTCGACATGTTATACTTTGACTTTTTCTGACATACAATACTGTGACTTTTTTGACATGTTATACTATGACTTTTTTTGACATGTTATACTATGACTTTTTCGACATGCTATACTATGACTTTTTTTGACATGCTATACTATGACTTTTTTTGACATGCTATACTATGACTTTTTTCGACATGCTATACTGTGACTTTTTTTGACATGTTATACTATGACTTTTTTCGACATACAATACTATGACTTTGTTTGACATGCTATACTATGACTTTTTTCGACATACAATACTGTGACTTTTTTCGACATGCTATACTTAGACTTTTTTTGACATGCTATACTGTGACTTTTTTTGACATGTTATACGATGACTTTTTTCGACATACAATATTATGACTTTTTTTGACATGTTATACTATGACTTTTTTCGACATGCTATACTATGACTTTTTTCGACATGCTATACTATGACTTTTTTCGACATGCTATACTATGACTTTTTTCGACATGCTATACTGTGACTTTTTTTGACATGTTATACTATGACTTTTTTCGACATGCTATACTGTGACTTTTTTTGACATGTTATACTATGACTTTTTTCGACATACAATACTGTGACTTTTTTGACATGTTATACTATGACTTTTTTTGACATGTTATACTATGACTTTTTCGACATGCTATACTATGACTTTTTTTGACATGCTATACTATGACTTTTTTCGACATGCTATACTATGACTTTTTTGACATGTTATACGATGACTTTTTTCGACATGTTATACGATGACTTTTTTCAACATACAATACTGTGACTTTTTTTGACATACAATACTATGACTTTTTTCGACATGCTATACTATGACTTTTTTTGACATGTTATACGATGACTTTTTTCGACATACAATACTATGACTTTTTTGACATACAATACTATGACTTTTTTCGACATGCTATACGATGACTTTTTTCGACATACAATACTATGACTTTTTTTGACATACAATACTATGACTTTTTTCGACATGCTATACTATGACTTTTTTTGACATGTTATACGATGACTTTTTTCGACATACAATATTATGACTTTTTTTGACATACAATACTGTGACTTTTTTCGACATGTTATACTTTGACTTTTTCTGACATACAATACTGTGACTTTTTTGACATGTTATACTATGACTTTTTTTGACATGTTATACTATGACTTTTTCGACATGCTATACTATGACTTTTTTTGACATGCTATACTATGACTTTTTTTGACATGCTATACTATGACTTTTTTCGACATGCTATACTGTGACTTTTTTTGACATGTTATACTATGACTTTTTTCGACATACAATACTATGACTTTGTTTGACATGCTATACTATGACTTTTTTCGACATACAATACTGTGACTTTTTTCGACATGCTATACTTAGACTTTTTTTGACATGCTATACTGTGACTTTTTTTGACATGTTATACGATGACTTTTTTCGACATACAATATTATGACTTTTTTTGACATGTTATACTATGACTTTTTTCGACATGCTATACTATGACTTTTTTCGACATGCTATACTATGACTTTTTTCGACATGCTATACTATGACTTTTTTCGACATGCTATACTGTGACTTTTTTGACATGTTATACTATGACTTTTTTCGACATGCTATACTGTGACTTTTTTTGACATGTTATACTATGACTTTTTTCGACATACAATACTGTGACTTTTTTGACATGTTATACTATGACTTTTTTTGACATGTTATACTATGACTTTTTCGACATGCTATACTATGACTTTTTTTGACATGCTATACTATGACTTTTTTTGACATGCTATACTATGACTTTTTTCGACATGCTATACTGTGACTTTTTTTGACATGTTATACTATGACTTTTTTCGACATACAATACTATGACTTTGTTTGACATGCTATACTATGACTTTTTTCGACATACAATACTGTGACTTTTTTCGACATACAATACTGTGACTTTTTTTGACATACAATACTATGACTTTTTTCGACATACAATACTATGAATTTTTTCGACATGCTATACTGTGACTTTTTTTGACATGTTATACTATGACTTTTTTCGACATACAATACTATGACTTTTTTCGACATGCTATACTATGACTTTTTTTGACATGCTATACTATGACTTTTTTCGACATGCTATACTGTGACTTTTTTTGACATGTTATACTATGACTTTTTTCGACATACAATACTATGACTTTTTTCGACATGCTATACTATGACTTTTTTCGACATACAATACTGTGACTTTTTTTGACATACAATACTATGACTTTTTTCGACATGCTATACTATGACTTTTTTTGACATGTTATACGATTACTTTTTTCGACATACAATACTGTGACTTTTTTTGACATACAATACTATGACTTTTTTCGACATACAATACTATGAATTTTTTCGACATACAATGCTGTGACTTTTTTCGACATGCTATACTATGACTTTTTTTGACATACAATACTATGACTTTTTTCGACATGTTATACGATGACTTTTTTCGACATACAATACTGTGACTTTTTTTGACATGCTATACTATGACTTTTTTTGACATGTTATACGATGACTTTTTTCGACATACAATACTGTGACTTTTTTCGACATGCTATACTATGACTTTTTTTGACATGTTATACGATGACTTTTTTTGACATACAATACTATGACTTCTTTCGACATGCTATACTATGACTTTTTTTGACATGTTATACGATGACTTTTTTTGAAATACAATACTATGACTTTTTTCGACATGCTATACTATGACTTTTTTTGACATGTTATACGATGACTTTTTTCGACATACAATACTATGACTTTTTTGACATACAATCCTGTGACTTTTTTCGACATACAATATTATGAGTTTTTTTGACATACAATACTGTGACTTTTTTCAACATGCTATACTATGACTTTTTTTGACATGTTATACAATGACTTTTTTCGACATACAATACTGTGACTTTTTTCAACATGCTATACTATGACTTTTTTTGACATGCTATACTATGACTTTTTTCGATATACAATACTATGACTTTTTTTGACATACAATACTATGAATTTTTTCGACATACAATACTGTGACTTTTTTCGACATGCTATACTATGACTTTTTTTGACATACAATACTATGACTTTTTTCGACATGCTATACTATGACTTTTTTGACATGTTATACGATGACTTTTTCGACATACAATACTGTGACTTTTTTTGACATGCTATACTATGACTTTTTTTGACATGTTATACGATGACTTTTTTCAACATACAATACTGTGACTTTTTTTGACATACAATACTATGACTTTTTTCGACATGCTATACTATGACTTTTTTTGACATGTTATACGATGACTTTTTTCGACATACAATACTATGACTTTTTTTGACATACAATACTATGACTTTTTTCGACATGCTATACGATGACTTTTTTCGACATACAATACTATGACTTTTTTTGACATACAATACTATGACTTTTTTCGACATGCTATACTATGACTTTTTTTGACATGTTATACGATGACTTTTTTCGACATACAATATTATGACTTTTTTTGACATACAATACTGTGACTTTTTTCGACATGTTATACTTTGACTTTTTCTGACATACAATACTGTGACTTTTTTGACATGTTATACTATGACTTTTTTTGACATGTTATACGATGACTTTTTTCGACATACAATATTATGACTTTTTTTTACATGTTATACTATGACTTTTTTCGACATGCTATACTATGACTTTTTTCGACATGCTATACTATGACTTTTTTCGACATGCTATACTATGACTTTTTTCGACATGCTATACTGTGACTTTTTTTGACATGTTATACTATGACTTTTTTCGACATACAATACTATGACTTTTTTTGACATGCTATACTATGACTTTTTTCGACATACAATACTGTGACTTTTTTCGACATGCTATACTATGACTTTTTTCGACATACAATACTATGACTTTTTTTGACATGCTATACTATGACTTTTTTCGACATGCTATACTATGACTTTTTTTGACATGTTATACGATGACTTTTTTCGACATACAATACTATGACTTTTTTTGACATACAATACTATGACTTTTTTCGACATGCTATACTATGACTTTTTTTGACATGTTATACGATGACTTTTTTCGACATACAATACTATGACTTTTTTTGACATACAATACTATGACTTTTTTCGACATGCTATACGATGACTTTTTTCGACATACAATACTATGACTTTTTTGACATACAATACTATGCCTTTTTTCGACATGCTATACTATGACTTTTTTTGACATGTTATACGATGACTTTTTTCGACATACAATATTATGACTTTTTTTGACATACAATACTGTGACTTTTTTCGACATGTTATACTTTGACTTTTTCTGACATACAATACTGTGACTTTTTTGACATGTTATACTATGACTTTTTTTGACATGTTATACTATGACTTTTTCGACATGCTATACTATGACTTTTTTTGACCTGCTATACTATGACTTTTTTTGACATGCTATACTATGACTTTTTTCGACATGCTATACTGTGACTTTTTTTGACATGTTATACTATGACTTTTTTCGACATACAATACTATGACTTTGTTTGACATGCTATACTATGACTTTTTTCGACATACAATACTGTGACTTTTTTCGACATGCTATACTTAGACTTTTTTTGACATGCTATACTGTGACTTTTTTTGACATGTTATACGATGACTTTTTTCGACATACAATATTATGACTTTTTTTGACATGTTATACTATGACTTTTTTCGACATGCTATACTATGACTTTTTTCGACATGCTATACTATGACTTTTTTCGACATGCTATACTATGACTTTTTTCGACATGCTATACTATGACTTTTTTTGACATGCTATACTATGACTTTTTTCGACATGCTATACTGTGACTTTTTTTGACATGTTATACTATGACTTTTTTCGACATACAATACTATGACTTTTTTTGACATGCTATACTATGACTTTTTTCGACATGCTATACTATGACTTTTTTTGACATGTTATACGATGACTTTTTTCGACATACAATACTATGACTTTTTTGACATGCTATACTATGACTTTTTTCGACATACAATACTGTGACTTTTTTCGACATACAATACTATGACTTTTTTTGACATGCTATACTATGACTTTTTTTGACATGCTATACTTAGACTTTTTTTGACATGCTATACTGTGACTTTTTTTGACATGTTATACGATGACTTTTTTCGACATACAATATTATGACTTTTTTTGACATACAATACTGTGACTTTTTTCGACATGTTATACTTTGACTTTTTCTGACATACAATACTGTGACTTTTTTGACATGTTATACTATGACTTTTTTTGACATGTTATACTATGACTTTTTTTGACATGTTATACTATGACTTTTTTCGACATGCTATACTATGACTTTTTTTGACATGCTATACTATGACTTTTTTTGACATGCTATACTGTGACTTTTTTGACATGTTATACTATGACTTTTTTCGACATACAATACTGTGACTTTTTTCGACATGCTATACTTAGACTTTTTTTGACATGCTATACTATGACTTTTTTCGACATACAATACTGTGACTTTTTTCGACATGCTATACTTAGACTTTTTTTGACATGCTATACTGTGACTTTTTTTGACATACAATACTGTGACTTTTTGACATACAATCCTGTGACTTTTTTCGATATACAATACTATGACTTTTTTTGACATACAATACTATGAATTTTTTCGACATACAATACTGTGACTTTTTTTGACATACAATACTATGACTTTTTTCGACATGCTATACTATGACTTTTTTTGACATGTTATACGATGACTTTTTTCGACATACAATACTGTGACTTTTTTTGACATGCTATACTATGACTTTTTTTGACATGTTATACGATGACTTTTTTCGACATACAATACTGTGACTTTTTTTGACATACAATACTATGACTTTTTTCGACATGCTATACTATGACTTTTTTTGACATGTTATACGATGACTTTTTTCGACATACAATACTATGACTTTTTTGACATACAATCCTGTGACTTTTTTCGACATACAATATTATGACTTTTTTTGACATACAATACTGTGACTTTTTTGACATGTTATACTATGACTTTTTTTGACATGTTATACTATGACTTTTTTCGACATGCTATACTATGACTTTTTTGACATGTTATACTATGACTTTTTTCGACATGCTACACCATGACTTTTTTGACATACAATACTATGACTTTTTTTGACATACAATACTATGAGTACATACAATACTATGAGTATATATATATATATATATATATATATATATATATATATATATATATATATATATATATATATATATATATATATATATATATATATATATGTATATATACACAAACATCTAACGTTACAGCAGTAAAATGCAACATACACAATGCAGCAGGAACATTAATCCTGAAACATCAGATATGATTGTAAAACACAACTACTACGAATCAATACTTTTACTTATGTGTGTGTGTATATATATATATGTATATATATATATATATATATACATATACACTCACACAATGGGTAGCATACCTGTTCTGGTGTTGACCTGCAGACTGAGGTGCGTCGACCCTGCAGCTCATCATAAGACAGTCAGGAGTCCACCGGCCAATGGGAGAGCATGGAGGGAGGAGTTTAACAGCCAATAAGGTTTCAGCTCTGGTTTACTCAGTGCCCCCCCCCCCTATTGAAACCACGTTTAACTTGTCGAGTAAGTAACTGTTTCGGTGATACTGCAGCGGTACGCCACCACCAGTCACCTTGCAGGGAAACGCAGGAGACTGCTGAGCCACATCTTCACAGAAGAATGCAAATCCAATACCAGAGACGTGTGACAACGAATACACATTCCTTCCTGAGAAGCTTGGCCCAGCACCGACCTTTTGTTTAACTGCTCCTGCAAACCTGTATATTGAATTATATATTTCAATATATAGAATTATATATATTTTTTATTATATATATATTTTTTAATATGTGCTCATTTACATAACAGAAATCTGAACATTTGATAAATTCGGGTTCCATATTCTTTTCTTTTCAAAGGTTTTTACAGATACTTTTAAATATATATTTGTATCTCTCCATGAATCAGAAAATACTGTCAACAGACAAAAGAAACATTTTCTTTATGTTTTTAGTAATAATTTACATTTTGAAGACACTACAGGTGAATGGGGTAAAAATAATAACTAATATATACCAACTTTAAACTTCAGAAGGTGATTACTGACATTAAGAAAATGACTTTTTGTCTTACAAGCTTGGTGAATTTTGTAGGAATCTACAGACACAAATAGACAAAGTAGTAAAAACCCCTGAATGTGTGTTTTGGATGTTTTCTTTCCACTCGTCTGAATGAAGATCTCGTTGATGTGAAAGAACCAGTCAGGACAGCTCGAGGGTTAACTTGGTAATAAATGACAGTTTATTATAAAGATTACAATCTGTTGCGTTGCAGAGCTCATCGGTTGTCGTTTGTGTGCTCTTTAGTTTTTAGAAAAGGGAAGAAATAAAACTACAAGTACACACACACCACTCACTCCAGAAGAAACTACAAACATACCTTAGAAAGAGGAAGCTAGAGAGGAGGAGGAGGAGGAGGAGGGTAACCATTAAACCATTATAACCAGGTGAATATCAGGAGGAGGAAGGTTTCACACGCAGGTAAGAAAGCCAGGATTCTCAGCCAATCAGCAGGAAGCTGAGGCGTCACCATGGTAAACACTATTGAGATTGCAGTGGCGGCCATTTTGGCTCGTTGTTCCATCTTTTTCAGGTGGTTTCAGGACCGTAAATCCAGATACGATCACACTGAACCGCCGTTTCCTCTCCATCACTCAGGCTGTATTTGCTTTCTGACTCGCAGTAATGGAAGGAAGTATTCCAACGATCTACTCAGTAAAACTAGTAGTACTACAGTATCAAAACACCCCATTACAAGTAAAAAGTCCTGCGTTCCAAATGTCCCTTAAAAGTGCAGAAGTATTAGCAAAAAAGTATTTTAAGTATCAAAGTAGAAGTACTCCGTACACAGTGAGGCTGCTGTCAATGATGATGTTTACATGCACAGAAATATTCTACTTTTTGCCCTAATTTCTAAAATAATAATCTGTTTACATGGCCAATGAAAACAAAGGCCAACCGTTGAGTACTTAAACGTCCTCTTCATAATGTTTCATAGTCAGAGTCATGTTCACAGAATGATCCTAGAACCTGAACAGCAACATATCACACGAGTTGAATCAGACATAACCAGAACATCCAAACACAATATGATTACATAACCTCTATCAGATTCACAATATCATCATATTCGTAATAATAGTGGAATATTAGTGTGCATGTAAACATAGTCACTGTTACATATCTCTTATTGTTGATTAATATTACATATTAATATGTAAGCTAGGAGTTAATGTCGATGGAGCTAATTTAACTTTTTTACTACTTTATATACGTTTAGTTGTTGAATCTGTAGCGATGGATCGTATTTCAAAAACTCATCGTATGTTTTGTTTGTAAAATCTTAATCGTGTTCGTAACTGTAGCTCTTATATAAATGTAGTGGAGTAAAAAGTACAATATGTCTCAAGGAAAGTACCTCAACGTTGTACTTCATTAGAGTACTTGAGTAACTGTACTTAGTTACTTTTCTTAGGGGACGCTGTTAGCATCAGCTAGCATACATTTAGCTTAAGTTAAACCAAGAAGTTATGGAATAAGAATAAGCTAAATAGGAACTTCAGAAGACGTCGAATCCGAATGACCTGTTTTCATTTTCAAGGCAGAACTTTTTAGGTAGAAATCAACAAGGAACTACTTTTCCCGGCGGAGGAACACCACTTGACTTCCCTTCAGCACCACGTCATCCGAAGAGACTATTAGCAGCAGGGTTAGCTGGTTTCTGATTGGTTGAGAAATCCTACAACGAGTGAATGAGCTCATGTTTCTGTTCAGGGTTAGGGGGACCTGAGGTCAGAGGTCACATCACTGTTTCACTGCAGAGAAAGAGGACAGCTCACTCTCTCATTGTGTACAGTAGACTATAGTCCATTATAATATATACTATAGAGTTTACATGTGGTATTCAGTCAGCGTAAACAGCTATGTTCTCTTTACCTGTGAGACCAAAACTGAGCAACTAAAAACATGTTTGAGGTGTAAAGTTTTCACTGTTTTTTATTGGTGTGGCTACGTTAGCAGCTAAAGACATCAGGAAGCTTCAAGGGAAATATGTAAACATTTTCCTTAAAGTGTAAAGTCTGAATTTTTGTAACTTTAACTTAAACTGACGATCTCGTCTACTTGTCTACGTGTGATTTGTCGGATCTTTCAGGGTTAACAAACACATCATTGAGCAAAAAAGGCTAAACATGGCTGAACCTTCGCGATGTCAGAGGATGGTTTAATTTGAATGTCATTTTACCTCACAATTGTCCATATGAAGTATAAGTTGATTGTCACAGTAATAACTTAAGTCAGAGAAGATATAGAAACGTTAAACCGCCTCTGACCCAACGACTGTCGGCCGCTTGCTCTAGGTTACGAAAGTAACTTGGGTTCTAAGAGCCAACCATCTGGGGTCAGGATGCGGTCAGGGTCAGGCTCCGACTGCCAGGTTGTGAACTGTAATTAGGTACTAACCAACAAACAAAAGCTGAGTTTTAGGTGTCAATAACTTTTGTTGTACATAACTACAATGTTAAAAAGCTTAACATACGTAGAATCGATGAGGGATCAGAAAGGATTCTGAATCGTCTTGATGCGAACAGCTACGCTTGCAATGGACGAGAATAAATTGATAGTATGATGAAGTTACTGTCGACATAATGAATTAACTCATACAAGTTAATTCAGAGTTAGGTTACTCTTTAAAAATAAAAGTTAAACAGCTGACGTGCGGCTGATTACAAAGGCTGAATATCACACAAAGCCTTAATAGACTAGTCTACCAAAATATTACTGTATACATTTTATTGTCTACTATACTTTATATATTACACTATAGCTACATTATTCGACCATAATATATATTATACAGGCTATAACGTCTACTGTCCTGTGCTGTACATAGACTACACTTTCTCTACCTCTGTGCTCTGCCGTGGGCAGGCAAGACTTCTTCACATAAAAGGGCACCGTGAACTTGTACAACTTTGGATTCATGATTGTGGTTTAGCTTGAATTCAGGTATTTCAGCTGGAAATAAAAAGCTAAATAAACGCAGTAGATTTGTTGTTGTGGAAACAGGCACTGGAACGTTGATTGTGTGGATTCAAGAGGAGAGACGGTAACTTTTCAGGCAGGTTATTGAGTTTGAATTCATTATGTGAACCGAAGAAAGGAGGGAGTTGTAGCAAATTACAGTTTATGATGATAAGCTCGTTATGAACTAGACTTTTGAGTTTTAAAAAAGAGTGAAGAAATACACCTTCCAGTGACTTCAGAGATGTTATTTAGGTGCTGTACTTTGTTTATTGTGCAGGTGTAATGAAATAGAAATGGGACATTGTGGGTTTGGCAGCAGTCTCTAACACCACGCTGTGAAAATACTCCACTACAAGTGAAAAGTCCCGCATTCAAAACCTTCCTGAAGTAAAAGTATGTAAGTATTATCAGCAAAAAAGGTAGTAAAGTACGAAAAGTATTCACTGCAATAAAATGGAGGTACGTGGTTTTCAGTAAACACGAAAAATGTAATCTGAAAAGTAACTCAGTGGTAAATGGTACCTCAAGTGTGTACCTGAGTCCAGCACTTGAGTAAATGTACTTCGTTACATTCCACTACTGCTCGGTAAATAGATTCAACATGTAAATGTGACAGCTCGGTCGTTGGAAGGTGCATTTCTTCCACTTTTGATAAAGCTAGGCTAGCAGTTTCCCCCTCCATCCAGTCTTTGTGCTAAGCTAGGCTAAATGGACCGATAGATACGAGTCTTCTCATTGGTCTGGATGTTTCTGACTGTTTCTTTAACAGTTCTGTCCACTCATTTTGTGCGGCCGGACCAGATTTCGCTGGATGTCATTTACTTGCATAATGTGGTGAAACGTTAGCTTGACAGAGTTTTAAGTATAAAGTGCGTCAGCTAGCAAGGCAGGCAGGCTAGCAATAGCATTCCAGGAACTGTGAATCGTACAGCTGGCGTACAATGCTTGTTTCGTAGGGCTGGGCCATACGGCGACACGTATTTTTGATGATTTCTTTTGTTGTTTTTTAAACATTTGAAGCTTCTATTAAACTATTAGGGTTTCACACCCTCATAGAAAAGAGAGACAAAATAGATTTTTGTAATTGTGGTTATATAAATATAATTGTGGTGCCGTTAGATTGCTGCAAACAGTTGATTGACAGTGAAAATGTTTTTTAAAAGCTAAACGCCAACAAATATGGATTAAAAGCAGAAATCTTCGTTGGATAGAATCATGTTGTGGATTCTGTCACTTTTTGACTTCATAACTGTCTGGAGTTATTGGAAATGTTTGGATCCCACAACTCTGAAACAATCCTACGCAGCCTACTTCTACAATATAATAATAACATCAGTGTAGGCTGATCTGAAGCTTATGATGCAGGTCTTTTCATAACTCCTGCTGCACATGAAGCCCTGCAGAATATAACGGGTCGATTGGCCCAGCCCTACGTTATTGTCATTAACTTCTATAATTGTTCTTTGACTCGCAGAAAAGCAGCATTTCTTCTTCTGATACTTGTAGTATTTCACTGTGCAGTCATATAAATGTGACTTACTACCAAATGTAACGTTTCGTGAAGCTTTGTAAGCCGGAATGAAAACGTCCTGCATTGTTCTTCATAGAAGTAAATGGGAAACATATTTAGGTGGGACAGCATTTAAACTCACATTTCTTTGATTTCTCGTGAACGTATGATGCACCGTAATCAGGCATCTTTTAAGGCCTGTTTTTAAACTCTGGGAAACTCTACATGTGTTCTGGAGGAAACTCCACGTATGGCAGGGACGAAGTCCCCAATATGGCAGGGAGGAAACTCCATATATGGCCTGTTCCTGGCAAAGTCACCATTACTGCGGGATGGTTATGGCAGGTACAGCCACGCTTTAGATTAGTTATGAACAATAGAGTTCAGAGGGAGTTCAGCGGAGAGTTATATGTGTTAGTGTGAGGAGGGAATAGGAGGGGAAGGTATTTTCTGTACAGATGGCTTGAAACAGATAGCACCATGTACAGTAAGCCCTCGATAAGCAGGTTAGAAACCAGTAGGAGCTCTGCTGCAGCTCTCCCTGAAACACAGCACATCAGCACAAAGTCACTCATTGACAAGTCATCATGAATATTCAAAACACGTCACCGGAATGACCTCGAAATTCAACTCATTGTCAAATCATAAGGAACTCAAAATCATTTTCCAAACGATTATAAACTCTGTAAGTCATCACCACCACATTATTATTACTTGTTATTCATGAATTCTAAATGATCGGCGTTAAGATTATGAACTCAAAATGAAACACGAATTCTTCATGAGTGATATTTGGAAGAAAAAATAAAATAAGTCACAAGAAAAGACGGAGAAATATCCTCAGCTAATCTCCCCTGATGTTGTTAAGGTGGAGGCTCCCAGTCGCTCGCTCATCGTCCAGCTGAACTCGTCTGGGGAAGCAGAATGGCACGAGGGAAATAACCCGTCTCATATTTATCAGTTTGTCAAATCAGCTCTTTGATCAATGACCCTTCACCTGTTCATGGCTCTGTGTCTCCGCTGTGACTAGCTTAGTAAGCTAACGTAATGCGGTGGATGTAACTAGCTTTAACCAAAACTCTGGTATTTTCTGGTGATCCAGATCGGAATACAAAGAAAATAAACTTGATTTAGCGGCTGCGTTACAGAAGTCTTTGAATTAAAAAAAAATAAAAAAGCAAAACAATTTTGCTAGCTGGCACAGAACGTTAGCAACGGCAGGTAAAGTTTCAATTGATGTGAATGGACACGAATAAGATTAGTGTGAAACACACTGAAAACATTAGTCAGTTGATTAGTCAGCAAAAAAATATGTTTGGCAACCACTTTAATAACTGATTGATTGTTGTCTTTTTTCGGCAAAAATGGCAAAAAAAAGAAATTTGCTTTTATGATAGTGAAATGAATATCTTTGGGTTTTGGACTGTTGATTGGGGTTTCTAAAGTTTCAAAAGTGAAACCGCTCCAAACATTTCTGTTTTCTTGTACATCAAAATGTACAAGAATGATGTTTGGACATACTCAGACCTTATCGCCTTATATTTGGGGTTGTACATAATGGTATCATTCCTCTGGCTGGTTTTGGATCAAAAAACATACTAATGAAAATGCAATGTAGAGTGGCGTAAGAACATTGTTCTCCTGCCTGAATTGTCGCACTATTAACTTAAATATTTCCGTCAATACCAGAATCTAAGTCCTGTGTTGTGGAGGTCGATGAATTTGGTGGTAAAGTTCAATGTACTTGAACTTTGGCCTCAAAGCCTTATGTAATATAAGCAGAGTTCATGCTGTTACGGCTCCTGCAGCTGATCTTTCCATTGGAAACGACGGCCATGTTCTGTGCACTGTTTGACTTTGCACTTTTGGCAAGAAAGCTCTGCCAAAAAACTCACAGGATAACTCCTGTTTAACTTAAAATAGAGACATTTCGTTGGGGCTTTACAGCATAAACACGAGGCACTAGGCAGTTAACAGCGGTCAAACTAAATGTTGGAGATCTAAAATGACACCAAAGCGTTTTACTGGACACAGACATTGGTGCTACCAGTCCCTTTGGGTCGATCAAAGAGCTGATAAGCCAAAATGTCAGCAAGATAACTCAGAAGGCCGAGCTCCACGTTGGTAAAAAGGTCTAAAGATTCAGTCACTGCGAAGATATTCTAGTCAAGAGATGGCCTAGTGTCTGACCAGAGGTCAGGGGTTATGAGGTCACAGTTCAGGATGTCTAGAGGTTAGTGGTCAGAGGTGAGGGGTCAAGTGGGACCATCCAGCAGCTGTCTGAGCGCCCTCTCGATGTTGATTCGGTGTCCCAGTCTGGTGACGCCGAGCTCCACGTAGTCCTCCTTGGTGAGAGCGGGGAGGTGGGAGCCCTCGATCTCGTGCTCCTGGAAGCGCTGGCGGTGTTCGGCCAGGCCCACGCTCTCCAGCCAGTCGCCCACGTCGTATTTATTCCACAAGTTGAGGGGCCGCTGCCTCCACGGCCGAAGGGCCAATAGGGGCCCGCTGAGGACGGGGGAGGGGCATGGAGAGGCGTGGGGCGAGGGCGAGGGCGAACGGGACCTGGTCCGCGCGCTGGCGCTTCGCATCACGAACCGAACCTCCTTGGGTTCTGAGGGGAGGCTGAGACTGGACGACTTCAGGATGGTCAGACCGCGACCCGAACTCAGATCTGGCCTTTCAGTGCAAGGGGCGGTGGAGGAGGCGTGCCCTATTGACCTATCAGATGGGGAGGGGGAGGGGCTCCGACGGGTTACAGGGTAGCGGCTCCCCGGTCGGACTGTATAGCTGGCGCCGTATCCTCGCTGGGAGATCGTGTGAAGTTCACCAAGACTGGAGAACAACCTGCAACACAGTGAACAGGATATGAATGACATTGATATCACTTAGCACAGTCATCGGTTCATTAGTCTAAAGCTAACGTGTCCCTAGCGCATGTAGAGGACATGGAAACAAAAGGCCAGCATTGTGTTTGTGTCCTAGCAAAGCTAACGTAACACAGTTTGGATGCTTTGCTCGCTGTAGAACAAACCCGGAGAGGCAACAGTGAAACCAATGACATGCTAACTCTTGGCCTGAGCAGTAACGCTGAGGTGCTGCTGGAGATGGTGTGCCTGTTAGTCGGCTATGTTAACATTACAGCAGTTAAACAGGTGAAACATACATCTTGCGTTAACGCTCTTACGATGGTCGTTTGCATCCCACATGTTGAGAAACTCAAAGCTGGACAGGCCGTGCTACGGTTGCTAAGCTGTAATCGGACAAACGTTTTTTGGCGGAGAGGCAAATGACCAATTCCAAGGTTGTATTTGAAAGACAGATGGGACAGTCATTTCAGACATTTAGTCGTTAGTCTTCTGCGAAGGTGCTTGTTAGTTGTTAGTTAGCTGTTAGCAAACGGAAATCCTCCCGTAGCGATAACGAGAAATGTTTACCGGAGATAAAAACCTACGATTTACTGTCTTCATTGCCCACATATCTGGAACAACACAAAACAACAGATTCTGTTACAACATGCGCACACATAGACAGTTGTACTCAGATCAGTAGTACTGCAGTATTTAAGTCTGTTCGTAGTACCTGGCACCTCCTACTGGGGACCTCCGGCCCGGATCGAGGGGGCTCGGCTCCTCCCCAAGAGAGTGACTGTCTTTGTTTAGCAACTGAAGCCGATTAGCCAGATCTAGACCGGACCCCGCCCTGCCGCTCAGCTCCAGTGCTGATGCCGACCGGCCGCTGAGATCCATAACTGACCCCGACCCCTGACCTCCCAGTGCCACTGGACGTCCCCCTTCGTCCGGGCCGAAGCCCCGCCGCTCGTCGCGGTCGTCCCCGCCCCCCCACAGCTTCGACCTCCTCTGGAACAGATAGCGTGGCTGCCGTCCGCCGCCACTGGTGGGGGAGGAACAGAGTGGGAAGGAAGGGGAGGAGCCGGACGCGGCAGACGGGAGGAGCTCACTGTCCGATGACTGCTTCAGTAGCGGGTCACGGAGTGCCGAGCGGCCCCGACCTATAGGTGAACGAAGGCGAGGCTTAAAACCAGATGGGGAGGTGACGGGTGAGGAGGGGGAAGGGTGAGTAGCCGGAGGGGAGAGGGGGGAAGAAGGATCAGAAGGGGATGCCAAGGTAATGGAGGGAGGGAGTGAGCTGGGGGAGGAGCTGTCGTGGAGTCGTTCGTCACTTCCTTCCTCCTCCTCGCCTTGTCTACTCAGGGATTCAGTACCACTCTCACCTCCCCCTCCCTCCCCACCTCGCCGTGGCAACAGGGTGAGGGAGGATGAGGGAGGAAGAGCAGGAGGACTGGCGAAGGCAGCGGGTGGAGTTACCAGGCCAATTCTGCGAAGCTCCTCCCTAGTTTCCTCATCACTGGACGACAATAATGCTGGTGGGAGTGTAACTGTGTAAGCCCCGCCCTCCTCCTCTGAGCTGCCCACTGTGAGACTTCTCCGCCTGTCAATCAGAGCGGGCTGACTCTCATTGGCCAGCGATGGCAAGGGGGTGGGTCTCCAGCGCTCAGGGGAGGGGCCGGCGGGTGATGTCACTCCTCCCTCGGTTTCTGGACGCTCCACCTGCCCGTCAGGGAACAAGGGCGGGGTTATGCGTTTATGCCTCAGCTCAGGGCTGGTCTGGGGAGTGGTGCGCTTGGTTCGCTGCTCGGGGCTGGTCTGAGGGGTGGTGCGTTTGGACCGCGGCTCGGGGCTACTCTGCGGGGTGGTGATATGGGTTCGCTTGTGTCTGCCCTCAGGGCTGGCAGCCGGGGTCAGTATGGGTGTAGTGGAGGCAGATATGTGTTTTAGTCTCGGCTCTGGGCTCGGCGTGCGGGCTGTGAGCGCTCGTTCGCGTGCAGCAAGCGCCAGGGCGAGTGGAGATGAGGGGTCTGAGGAAAGAAGAGAAAATGAAAGGTGGGAAGTTTGAGGACAGATGAATTTTCATGCTTCATTATGTTGTTGGAGTCGCAGATTCCCTTCTGTTTTACGTAGTACCTCAAGGCTCTGTCCTTGGTTCCCTTCTGTTTTACGGAGTACCTCAAGGCTCTGTCCTTGGTTCCCTTCTGTTTTACGTAGTACCTCAAGGCTCTGTCCTTGGTTCCCTTCTGTTTTACGTAGTACCTCAAGGCTCTGTCCTTGGTTCCCTTCTGTTTTACGTAGTGCCTCAAGGCTCTGTCTTAGGTCGTCCTTTATTTTAAGTTAAGTCATTTCATATCTCTATAACAATATATATATATCATGATATCGATAAATAGTCTATAACCACATGGTTTTGTATCCTCTCGAATCAATCTTCTAATCTTGTACAATATGATTAAATTGAAAGACGATAAATTATCAAATGTAATTGTTGCCCAGCCCACTTCTTATGTGTATCTACAAGCTTGATTATTGTCACTTGACAGAATGAATCCAGACTCCACAGCTAGAGACTGACCCAGAGGTTTCCCTGTCAGCGGGTGGAGGAAGGTGTGAGGCGTCGGAGAGGGCGACAGCACCGGAGCTGGCGGTGGAAGCTCGCCGAGGTCGTCCATCGAATGGCTCAGAGTCAGGAGGGGCGTCACCTGGTTCTCTGAGCCGGCTCCCTCCACAGACAGGAAGAGAGACGACCTGCGACCCTGAACGCGAGAGCGCTCCGAAAGAACCTGCTGCTGGTAAAGCTCCGCCCGACTCGGGCTGCAGTGTCCTCCGTCTACTCTCAACAGATCGAGATCTTTGAGTCCTGGAAGAAGAAGGAGAAACAGGAAGTTAGACTGGTTGGAGTGACATCAGGAGTCTACGGCATTATAAATGTGTCTCAGTCCTGCGCAGGTAACGGGACAGTTTTGTAAATGAATAATTATTAAAGAAATAATTTAATTTGAGTCGACAAGAATCAAGTGTTTAATAAATGCTACTAATTTGAATTTGTATTGGGAGGTAATTTGCTAACTTGATAATTGCAAAGAGTTTATTTGGGTCACTGGTTTACTCACGAGCACTCTAGCATCCTGGCTATTGCTAGTAGCTGAGACTACGAATACTTTGCTTGCAGATTTCAAGTAAGCTCAAACGAACTAACTTGAGTAATATGAGAAACACCAGGATCACAATGACTGGACTTTAGCCGTTGAATGGCCACGGTATGAATGAAGCTTCGAAGTATTTGGAAAAGCTCGAAATGTTTTTGCACAAAACTGCTCAACGTGCATCAAGAAGTAGACACAAATATAACTTATATAAAAATCAGACAGACAACAGTGAGACGGATCCTGACCCTGCTCCTCCACAGGAAGTTGTTTTAACAAAGGCGACTTCCTCCTCTGGGGCTTGGAGGGCGGAGCCTGCTGTCCCACATTAGCGTACGGGTTTTCAATTGGTCGTCCCCGGCGGCGCGACAGCGGCGAGTGACCGAGGGCGGGGCTTGTGCTGTGGAAAGACAGCGTGGAGGTGTGCGTGGCGGTGTGCGTGGAGGCGTGCGTGGCGGTGTGCGTGGAGGCGTGCGTGGCGGTGTGCAGCGTGAGTGCGGGTGCGGTGGCGTCGGCTTGCAGCTGCGGCGGCGTGTCCTGCAGGATGATCATCGACCTCGCCTTCCTCTGCCGCTCGGCGTGGGCCTGGCTCCTCGTCGGCGAATCGCAGAGCTCCTGGAGCCTCGGCTCCGCCCCCGGCTTGAAGCTGGAGCGGGTGAGCCCCTCCCCTCTGGCCGGGGGAGGAGGCGGGAGGAAGGAGGGAGGAGGGCCGGAGTCGAGGAGGAAGAGCGAGGAGGTGGAGGAGGAGGCGGAGGGAGGAGGAGGCGGAGCCATCTGAGGAGGAGGAGGGATGAAGCTGTCCGTCAGCGAGGAGCTCCGTGGAAACCGACTTTCATTGATCAGAGACGAGATCCTGTCGTCCTCAGGTGTGCCTGTGAGCATGGAGACGTTCGAAAACACCACAAAATTCAAAAGAATTGACTTAAAATAAATTACAAAATGAACAAATCTCTTTACAAATCAATAAAGAAATATTATTCTACTGTATATGTGTTATTTTTGTATGAATAATATATAAATATTTAATTATATCATATATCTTCTCAAGTATTTGATAAGTACATTTTTGAATGCAGGACTTTAACTTGTAACAGTGTTTTTACACTGTGGTATCACTACTTTGACTACTTCCTGCACTGTGTATAATGGTATTTATCTATATGAAATACTGTGTGTGTGTGTGTGTGTGTGTGTGTGTGTGTGTGTGTGTGTGTGTGTCTCACCAAAGCTCTTGGTTCTGGACATCCCTCGAGGTAAAGCCATGGTGCTTTTCTGTGGAGCTGAAGGAGGCACGAGACCCTGGCGCTCAAACAGCGACTGCAGACAAACATTTAGTCCAAAACACTGAAACACTGAATCCCTTCATTCATCCGTGAACGTTTGTGCTCAAACAAAGCTGTGTGTGTTTCAACCAAAGAATTATCATGTTCTTTATCTTAATATTTAGAAGCATAAATAGAGAAATAATTGAGATTAATTGGATAAAAGCCGGAAAAAATAACAAAAATGTTGCATTTGCTGAATGTTTCTGGAACCCTCTGGTTCATCCTGTGTCCCGACCCCTATGGAGGGAAACACTGAGGGCCGTGACTATACGCCGGACTGAACTACGTTTTCACCCCTTTAATGCAGAAATAAAGTCTCAGAGTCAGTTTAATCGTAAACTTCATCTTATTACACAATGTGTAGATATCTATGTTTGAATGTTACTATTTTTGCCGAATTTAGATGTTTTTTGAGTGTTGATGGAGCTGCTGCGGTGTTAGCATAGCACAAAACTTGACTTCAGACTTTTTACATTTCGGCATCGTGATGAAGCTTTTTTCAGCATCATTTTGATCAACAAAGTTAGTTTATTTGGGGTTCGTTCAGCATTCGGACGATGTTTATGACCGTTTATGACATCGCCAGTCGTCTCACGTTAATCTCAGCCTGTGTGATCCGGCGGCTCGTCGGCCTTTGTTTCACCGTCGCCGCTCTGAAGTCGTCCGACGGTCGAGCCCTTAGAACTACTTCCTGTTGACCTCCGGCCAACATCTCATCCAGTTTGTCTGGAGCGAAGAGACGAGAGGAAACACACAAAAACAAGATAAACAAAAATAAAGAAACACAGACTCATGACATCACGACCACGACAACATGACATCACTACATGACATCATAACATGAGTCACCAGGGCCGTAGACAGGATTTCAGAAATATTGAGTTATTTTTTAAAAAGCAGATGGGAAGTAAAAGTGTTGTATTAGTACTATTACTGTAACAGAATATTTATACAGTGTGGTAATAGTACTTTGACTTGTAACAGAATATTTGTAGTACTTTTACTTAACTTTAGGATCTAAATACTTCCTCCACCACTGGTGAGGACATGTGTCTGCTACGGCCCTGACTGTGACATCACTGACACATGACATCACTGACACATGACATCACTGACACATGACATCACTGACACATGACATCACTGACACATGACATCACTGACACATGACATCACTGACACATGACATCACTGCCACATGACATCACTGACACATGACGCCATCAGACCAACGTTATCGTCACGGCAGCTTTACGTCACAACAACAAATAAAAGCCACAAAAACAAACCACTACGACGTCATCAGACTCAGTGACTCACCGAAGCGCCTCCTCCTGGCTGCAGACAGAACAAAGGTCAACGACACACACTCCTAGTTTGACTTAACTGTGTGTGTGTGTGTGTGTGTTTGTCTTACCTATGTCCTCCAGGTCAGCGGTCATTGACTTGGATCGGAGTGTCAACGAAGTGCTTGGGGCTCGTTTCGGAGGGGGCGGAGCTACAAGACGAGAACCAACCACCAGATCAAGTTAGTGAGAACAAACAGAGTTCAGCTGGCGTCACCGAGCGGTGAAGGACACACACGCCAGTTTAGTAAGTTGTTTCAAAGAACGGGTCAATTTCAGTAACTTAAGACTTGCATCCAGGAAACCGCTGTTCATGTCCCGCATGAAACCAAAAGAGTTATTTACGTTTTATATATTGAGAAAACCGACTAAATTCTGTCTTTTTAAAACTTGACATACAAGAGATTTAAATTAAACTAACCTGTGATGCACATCTCTAAACGTAAAACTAGAAACACAATCATACGGTTTGATTTCACATCAATGTAGCCACATAAAGAAAGAGCCGAATGATTAGATCTAAATGAATAGAAGACCTTTCTTCCGGATCAGGTTGGTCTCAGATTTCCTGGAAACAGATACGACCTTCATAAGCAGGCGACTTCCTCCCTGTCGGATCAGAGAGACGACCTGCCGGTGACCCACCTTCACCACGTCAGCGCCGTTCACCTGGACGACACACACACAGGTGAGTCACAGAGCCTTCGACGTTCGATGCCACACGTGAGAGGACGGGCGATGTACCTCTATGAGGAAGTCTCCGGTCCGTAGCCCCGCCCTCCAGGCCACGCCCCCCTGGTCCACGGACTCCAGGTACTGCAAGGCGGGGAACGCCGGGGTGGGGGCGAACTCCTCGATGGGGGTCTCGGCTGGAAGAAAGAGGCAGAAAAAAAAGACGATATGTTTTTATACAACTGACCAAGAGGTTTCTTTAAAGGTTCCACGTTGTCGTCTTTTTTATAATAAACCAGGTCTCAGTGCAACATAAATACTGTAAAAGTATCAAAACCAGGCGGCAACCTCCGCACAATGTGAATCCAAAGCTTCACGTGTTAAAGCTGCATTCTCTCTAGTGGCCACCAGGGGGCGACTCCTCTGGTTGTATAGAAGTCTATAGAAAATGACTCTACTTCTCTCTTGATTTATTACCTCAGTAAACATTGTAAACATGAGTTTATGTCTCAATCTCTAGTTTCAAGTCTTCTTCAATACAGCATGATGTTCATTTAGTACATTATGGTCCATTTAGAGTCACACAGACCATAAAGCAGGGGATGCTTTAGGGCGGGGCTACTGTGATTGACAGGTCTCTACCAGAGACGTATACGGCGTCTCTACGTTGCTCCTCCTCAGTCCAGATATGGTCACTTCCTGTTCACTGGTTGCAAAAAAAACGGCGACAGGGTTCCATAATCCAAGATGGCGACGGCGAAATTCGCTAAACTCAAAGCTTCAAAACGGCAGACCACAAACCAACAAAGCCACTATGACTACGTCTACTTCTTAAATACAGTCCATGATCAAAGTGCACAATCCATGGAGGAAATAAACCCGTCTTCAGAAACTGTGCCTGGAGCCAGTGTTTGGTTTGTCCCTTCTGGGCTACTGTAGAAACATGGCGGCTCCGTATCGACTCGTTTGAAGGTAACAAAAACACAACGATTTGTATTTTCAGGCGATTTTTACACGAATGAAAACATATTTATGATATTATATTTAATTTGTGCCAATAGATCCTTAATATGTTGCTCACTGTTTATTGAAGTAAGATTTCCAATGCAGGACTTTAACCTGTAACACAATATCTTTGACATTGTTTTGCTGCTCGTACTTCAGCAGTTAAAGTTGATCTGAGTACTTCTTCCACTGCTGCGTGAGAGGATGGGGGTTGTAGTCTTTCAAGGATCAGACTCAGTGGACTCTGTAGTTACTATGAAACGACACAGCGAGGAGTTTCTGAAGCTCGCCGGTCTTCCTCTGAAGACTTCGCTCTGTTTTAAATCTCTTCCTTTTTTCTCTCCTCGACACCTCCGAACACCCACCGCTCCTCCATCATCCTCCTGTTTCTACCTTTAGCTCCTCGGAGGACGAAGCCGAATCCCTCGCTCTCCCTCTTCTGCAGCACGGCCGTCTTCTCCTCGATCACATAATCACTACCCGACAAATAAATACGTCAAATCTCAGGTTTATTGGTAGTTTAGATTCAAAAGTAAATTCAAGACTTCAAAATAAAGTGCAGAGAGTTAGAAAGCTTAAGACAGTTCCAGGGTTACATTGGGTTACCTTACAGTTCCATTCTAGAATAGAAATATATACAAACATGGAGTATGGAAACAATATGTGCATTATACTACTTCACTTGTTGACATTTTTGCATCATATTCTGTGTAAAATCTTTACATACTTGACCGATAGAGCTGATTCAGATTACACATTATATTTGTAGTGGGTACCATGTATTCTGTGAAGTACAAATAGAAGTTTTACTGACATCATGTAGCTCATGAATGTCATTGATATCTGTAAAAAAAACTGTTATTTAACTATTGTTTTTAGTTACTAATTATGATATTTAAAGCAGCGTTCTCAGCTGATAGTTTGTCTGTATTTTATTTTATTACATTTGTGTGTGTGTTGTCAGTTTAAGCCAATAAATGAACCACCGAAGGAGCCAGGAGAGTAATGCCGGTGTATCACCTGTAGGAGGTGTAGTTGTCATAGGATCCCACAGTGTAATGTCTGAACAGTCTCTTAGTGCGGTCCTCCCTCGTCTCTGAAACACATAAATCATAAAGTACAGTATATATAGATATAGAATAGGATTCACCACCATCTCCTCTGTTTCATACAGTGAATGTTACACCCAGTCATAAACATCATCGTTATTGTTGTTATTACCCGTTCGTGAGTCGTATTGTCTCATCTGGACTTCCTCAACACAGTCGGCAGGAAACCAGCCGGTTCTTCCTTTCACACTTCCTTCCCAGAATCCTCCTTCACCGATAGACAGAACTGTAGATCCACAACACACAGTATTACAGTACTACTGCAGGTATACACCACAGTACTACCGTCGTCACATACACACAGAGCTACAGTCTGACCTTTGACCCTCTCTCCTCGGTGCAGCTGGATCTCTCCGGGCCCCTGGGGGACGTGGGACCGGGTGGCGATGAAGGTGCGTCCCGGTACGGCGCTGTACAGCCTCCTCTTCCTCATCTGGGGGGTCGGTGGAGGGGAGGAGGGGGGGCTGGCCTCCACATGGCCTCCGCCGCTCGGGCTGCAGACAGACAGGTCAGCGGGAAACCAGTTTGAACCAGTTTTACTCCGTTTTACTCCACGTTTATGCAGTAGAGTTACTACGCCAGCACTGATGACTTGTCTGTATAAGTGTCGACATGTGTCGACATGTGTGTATTAGTGTACCTGAGTCGCCGCGTATGTCGTCGTAGGGAATGTGTGTGCGTGTCGTGGTGCGTTTCCAGGCTTTGGAGGGAGGGGCCAGGAGAGGAGGCGGGGCTTTCCAGAACGTTGTCGCTAGCTGAGCGAATCAGAGAGCGCGGAGAAGACAGACCGTTTCCTGCCGATGACCTGGTCATGCCGGCTCTGCGGCGCTTTGTGTAGGATGGAGTTTCTCTGAAGGGAACTACTTGGGCACATGTAAACATATACACACACACACACACACACACACACACATACATACACCGTTAGCTTTGCCAGCTACTGTAGCGTGTGCGCTTACACACAAAATTTAAATGTGTTTACACTCTCAGCCAACTCACCAACGTCAGAGGTTTTGTGGATTTTTATGATTTCTGCAAGATCGAAGTTCCCAGCAATTATTCCCACCTACACACACACACACACACACACACACACACACACACACACACACACACACACACACACACACACACACACACACACACACACACACACAGAGTTCAAGCATGTTATAACACCTGAATCAGACTTTGGACTCAAACTAAAAATGTTAAATAAAATGTCTGACTTCCTGTCTGTGGCCCTCAGCTTCAAGCTGAAGGCAGGATGGTTTTTGTTTTACCTGGAAGGCAGTCTGGTTGTTGTAGTTTTTGATGTCCTTATTTGCTCCTCTGAACAGCAACACTCTGGCACAACTGTCCTGCAAAACCAGCAGCAATTATTTAATTAACTTCAAAATAAACATGTAAATAACAACACATTACCTGCAGAACGGCAATAAAAAGGATGAAAACTCGATACTTTTGTGATTAACGGTTGAAAACTCGAGTCTTTGTCGTGTATTACCTGGTTGTAGAGAGCACAGAGGTGCAGCGCGGTGTTTCCCGATGCATTCTGGGAACTCATGTCGGCGCCGTAGAACAGCAGGTGCTCCAAGTGCTGCACGTTACCATAGCGACATGCCTGAGCTCACACACACACACACACATGTACACACACACACACACGATCATAATTGTTTGGGAAAGTAATTTAACTGATTGTGTATTTTGGTGCAAGAGTGTGTGTGAGTGTGTGTGTGCGTGTGTGTGTGAGTGTGTGTGAGTGTGTGTGAGAGTGTGTGAGAGTGTGTGTGTGAGTGTGTGTGTGTGTGTGTGTGTGTGTGTGTGAGTGTGTGTGTGAGTGTGTGTGTGTGTGTGTGTGTGTGTGTGTGTGTGTGTGTGTGTGTGTGTGTGTGTGTGTGTGTGTGTGTGTGTGTGAGTGTGTGTGTGAGTGTGTGTGAGTGTGTGTGTGAGTGTGTGTGTGAGTGTGTGTGAGTGTGTGTGAGAGTGTGTGTGAGTGTGTGAGAGTGTGTGTGTGAGTGTGTGAGTGTGTGTGTGAGTGTGTGTGTGTGTGTGTGTGTGTGTGTGTGTGTGTGTGTGTGAGTGTGTGTGTGTGTCACCTGGTGGATTTCCTGCCAGCCGTTCTCATCAGTCATCCCTGCACCCAAAATAAACCAGATTAATAAACAATAAAAGTCGTCACACAGTAATGTTTTAAGGGCTGCAGACATACACAGACACACAACAGCAGCTGGGTTTGACTCCTGTGAGCCACCGTACCGATGGTGGCGTGGTCCTGCAGCAGCAGCTCGCAGCAGTAGGGGGCGCCGCCCACCATGGCGGAGTGATAGAGAGGAGTCAGACCTCTGCTGTCCTTGTAGTCCGGAGACGCTCCGAGGTCCAGCAGAGTCTGAGGACCAGAACAGGACAGCAGCACTGATTCATTTCATCTTATTGTAGCAATTAATGGAGACCTGGAGTGCAACAAAGTACTGTACTTGAGTAACTATACTTCTTTCATTGTACCACTGCCTTTGGGACAACTACATTGAACATTTCCCATAATGCAGCAGTGATTGTTGCGTTCTTACACTGAGAGAAGCGCTGTTCCTGCAGAGGACGGCCCGATGCAGAGCGGTGATACCGTCTCTGGTCCTGAAGTCCAGGTGGGCTCCTCCACTGCGGAGGACTTTGATTAAGTCCCCGCTCTCCTCCAGCTGGACCGCCAGAGTCAGAGGACACTCTGAGACACAAAGAGACACGAAACAAAACCAGTTACTACTGTTACCGACAGTACCTGCAGCGAGGACACGTCTCCAGTGGTGCTTCTGGGAATGTGGAGGTTTAATCACGTGAGGAGGAGTTTTAAATGTCTTTTTTTAGGTTTAAAGATGTTAAACCACATTTACATCTTCCAGTGTCCCCCATGGGACCTTATGTCGGAAAGAATATGTACAGTAATAGTTTGTCGATTTAGAAGATCATGTTGCACGTCAAGAAAGACTCATTTTGTCGTTGAAAAGATGAATTCAATGAACTGAACCTCTCGTCTCGCACAACGAACGTCACCAAACACCAACTTGGGTGTTAGCTTGGCTTGCTAGCTAGCTAGCTAATGTAGCTATTTTCCAACGGTATCTTATGTGATGTGTTTTTATCAAGCGACTCTTTTCATCACCGGGAAAGAGAAACGATTGTAGAAACGTCACGTACGCTACTTTTGTATGTCGTCTAAATAATTATGTCTTTCCTTCTTACACTTTTTTACGACAAGTTTTACGACAAAATGCAACTTTCTTACGTGGAAAATTATCTTCTAAATTGACAAACATCATATGTGTAATTTATGGCACAATCGAAACAGGATCAAAATAATGATTTGTCTTTGACGACTGTACAATATTTGTAAATGTATTTTATGAATGCTGGTTGAAGAGCTGGTGGACAGAATCTGAATCAAGGTAACAACAGAAAACAGACGTAGCACCGATGCTAACGGCTCAGTAAACCACAAACTTTCATTCTGATATTCATTTCTACAAGTGTGTTTGATAAACAAGACACAGCGTTGAAATCAAGATGTTTTGAAGTTGCTGTAGTGTATTGTTTTCATCTTTCAATGGCGCTATGCTAGCAGTTTCCTTTATGCTAAGCTAGGCTAACAACATGTTTGACATATTTATAACTGGATAAGACGACAAACAAGAGGATTTAGCAGAATCGTCTGTGTGCATCTTTAAGTGGTACTTTGTGTGTATAAGTACTCACCCCCAGTGTCCGAGTCATGGAAGTTGGGGTCCAGACCCTTTTCCAACCATTTGGAAACCTTCTCCACATTCTTCTGGTGAACATGTTCCATAAAACGCTTCAGGTTTGCCTAAAAAACAAGATTTAAATTATTATCTAAAGACAAAAACAGTACAAAATCAACATAAGTTCCCTTGAAGCTGTGAGTGTGTACCTTGGTGTGCAGCTTTGCCAGCTGCTTATCGTCCACGTAGGTCTGGGTGTAAATTCTCCGCTTATAACGGAACTGTAAAACAAAAGGTGAAAGGTTCCGGCTAGTTCCTACGAACTCAAAAGATGCTCACACAAATACACGAGTGTACAAACAGTCAGCAGGACAACGACGCGCTCTGTCAACTTGTGTACCAGGCGGCAACCTCCGGTTCTTTAAAGTGAAGAGTGAACAAAAGTGAACAAAACTGACGTTAGAAAAAGGACAGTTTGAAATAAAAACTACTGCAATTAATGAAGTTAATAATTGTGAAAAAGAAGCAGAATTAAATATCATCAGAGTTTTATGGTTATATCACATATCTTGTCTGTATTTCCTCATGAGATCATCAAATTCAGAATGTCGTTAATATATTATGTATATTATAATATATTATATATAACACAAAAACAGCTGTTATTGCTGAGAGTAAAAATAACTAAATATTTGTGTTTTTAAAGGTTTAAGTCTTCAGTAGGAACCAATGGGCCGGAGGTTTTGAGAGAATTGAGATTTATTGGTGAAATATTGCTTAAAATGATATAAATATATATATAAATATTCTGTACCTCCAGGTATGGGATGGGGGTGATGGGAGGAAGAGGATACTCCTTCAGCAGCCGCTCCTCGTCCAGAAACTTTCCGGCTCGGCCGTTGAACGCCGGCTGGAAGAGACCATAGTTCAAAACATCCGACAGAGACTGAGTCAACGTCACCAGAACCCTCTGCTTACTGGTCCACACTGGTAACTCTGGGTCCAACCGCAAACACTTCTGAGAGAGCCGGAGACAGAGAGACAGACGGACAGAGAAAGAGACAGACAGACAGACAGACTCACAGGTTTGTCGTGTGATTCATTCATTTAGTATATACTTCACATGTATCATGTATATATATATACTAGGGGAGGAAATCGATACAGCATAGTATCGTGATATTTTGCGTGGTGATATTGTATCGATACACAGACGCCAAGTATCGATATTTTATTTTATAAACTATAAAAAAATAAAAAATAAATACATTTACGAGAAAAATAAAATCAATTGCTTCTTCAGTCCACTAGATGGAGCTGAGTTGTTTTCTGGTGAGGTCAGCAAAGGTCCCGGGTCAGCGTGATTGGTCGGAAGTTGGTCAAAACAAAGAGACATCTGACCTCACAACGGGGTTAAACCTGCCAACAGCAGCCGGCTCATGAGAGAGCAGCGCATCACTGTCTCTCTGCCTCCACGTCCACGCATCACAAGTTACACTGAGTTATACAACTCTAATATCACACTTATACAAGTTATAGTTCATATACTGAGTTATATAACTCTAATATCATACTTATACAAGTTATAGTTCATATACTGAGTTATATAACTCTAATATCATACTTATACAAGTTATAGTTCATATGCTGAGTTATATAACTAATATCCTACTTATACAAGTTATAGTTCATATACTGAGTTATATAACTCTAATATCATACTTATACAAGTTATAGTTCATATACTGAGTTATATAACTCTAATATCACACTTATACAAGTTATAGTTCATATACTGAGTTATATAACTCTAATATCATACTTATACAAGTTATAGTTCATATACTGAGTTATATAACTAATATCCTACTTATACAAGTTATAGTTCATATACTGAGTTATATAACTCTAATATCATACTTATACAAGTTATAGTTCATATACTGAGTTATATAACTCAGAATATCGCAGTATTGTGATAATATCGCAGTATCGTGATAATATCGCAGTATCGTGATAATACCGCAGTATCGTGATAATATCGCAGTATCGTGATAATATCGCAGTATCGTGATAATACCGCAGTATCGTGATAATACCGCAGTATCGTGATAATATCGCAGTATCGTGATACTATCGCAGTATCGTGATAATATCGCAGTACCGTGATAATATCGCAGCATCGTGATAATATCGCAGTATCGTGATAATATCGCAGTATCGTGATAATACCGCAGTATCGAGATAATATCGCAGTATCGTGATAATATCGCAGTATCGTGATAATACCGCAGTATCGTGATAATATCGCAGTATCGTGATAATATCGCAGTATCGTGATAATATCGCAGCATCGTGATAATATCGTATCGCGGGATCTCTGGTGATTCCCACCCCTAATATATACCGTATACTGTATCCATAATACATATATATACTGCATATATATATGTACAGTATATATACATATAATATATATATATATCCTGCATATATGTGTGTGTGTGTTGTACCGTCTGCTGCAGGTCTGGGATGCCAATGCGGACGACAATACTGTTTCCAGGGGGCGTGTCATCCGCGTCGTCGTCCCTGGCAACAGCAGAGCCTGTCGGGTTGCCGTTAGTAACCGCCTGTTGCCGTGGGCGATCATGTTTGGTGTCAGCAGCCGGACTCAGAGGCATGTGGCTGAAACACGCACACACCCACACACAGAAACACACACACACACACAGACGCACACACACAGAGAGAGAGAGAGAGAGAGAGAGAGAGAGAGAGAGAGAGAGAGAGAGAGAGAGAGAGAGAGAGAGAGAGAGAGAGAGAGAGAGAGAGAGAGAGACATGGTAGTAAATAGTAGTAAAATGCAGAAATGCAGGAAATTGATTCATATATTAATTGAATGTGGTTCAATTAAAGGCAGCAGCAAACTGAACTTAGATGAATTATGATGTTTAACTTCATAACACGAGCTCTAAGCTCATTATTATACATCATTAAACATAATAATGAAGAGATTAATTCATCAATACAATTAGAATCTTTTATTTCCGAATTATTTGGATTGTGTGTTTTTATGAAGAATAAAAAACACGATAAATTACTCTAACAAAGTGTTTCTGATGGTTCACTGACTTCAGATGGTTGAAATGGTTTTTGGATCTTAGACCAGCTGACATAACAAACATCAAAGGGATCTGTATCTGTTCATACGGATCATCAATGATGAGAAGAAACGTGATCAGTAAAAGGTACATTTGCTCCCTTTTATATTTTGTGCTGATCCGATCAGAACCAGAGAATAACCTCATGAAAGCTGTCCTTTATATTAATGAGCTTCATTTAAACTCATCATGAGGCTGTCTAACTGTAAATAAAGCCACTACTGCCTCCACTATGTTACCACTTCATCAGGGTTTAAAACAAACTCCAGATTAGAACGGCCACCTCTCGTGTTTTGCACAGAATGTAGAAGTATTTGTACATTTGAGGATCATCATTATGTGGACGTGATCGGTACTTTGTGTCAGAGGGACATTAGCATGAATCTGACAGCCTCCCACAGACTCTCCTCAGCAGACATTTTACATTTCCAAAGGTGTCGGTGATAACAGCAGTAATGGCTGCTCCACTGAGCGCTCAGCACAATGTAACGCACACGTGTGAGTGTAGCGATGACGAGTCGAAACCAGGCCGACCAC
>NC_136655.1:1191143-1200756 GCF_949748355.1 Melanostigma gelatinosum | reverse complement strand
AAGCCTTGATTGCTCCTCCTTTGCACAAAGAGCATAAAAAAATATTACAAAAACATCAACACCTGTACACAATGAAACACGAAATATGAACATCATAGAAAGCATGATTTGGGAAATCAATAAAGATGTCGGGTGAAGGTTCAAGGAGTCAAATTTAGATCATGTGATCAGAGCTTTAAGCTGCTGAATGCTTCCCAGACAACAGTTTACAAACGTCAGACATTATAAATGATTACTCATAGAAATGCACAGTTAGCAACGTGTCGCTCGTCTCTTGTGCCATGTGTCTAGCGTTTTGTGCTGACGAGGCGTTTTGAAGCGGCCTCACCTGTAATGACGCGTCTCGTGTGATCCCCTTAAACTCGGGCTCCCTTTCTTTTAAAGCATGAGATTTATTCCAGTTTAATAAAAGGTGAATGCTGTTTTAGATCCTGCTGATGTGTTCTGACCAGAGCGTTCTTTCTCTTCTTCTGTGACAGAAACACGTGGTTGTTTCATCGGTTCACCACGTTTGTTGTCAGAGTGTAAACTGAGTCCAAACAACAGATTATCAGGCTTTGTAATATTACTAAACTCTGCTTATTGAAACAATAGCGGCGCAGAATCAGCGTCCAGTGGCTCACGGCGGTTCACTCCCTGCCTCTGCAGCAGCTCTAGTTGTTGGGTTTGATTTTCAGCCTTCAGTTGTTTTCTCCCCTCTTCAGACACAAACCTTCAGATCGACCAATCAGAGGCCCTGGATCACCTTCCTGCCGTTTAAAGCTCTGAAACGAACCCTTTCCTGTTCTGAAGGGGGGGAAGATGGTCGACAGAGGAGCAATAAGCGCCGCAGAGGAACTGGTCATTGTGTTTTCTCTGCTTCATGGATGTGAAGAAACCCTCTGAGCCGCTTCAACTCACCGACGAAATAACCCCACGGAGGGTTTCCCTTCATGTTTCCTCTCATCTTCACCTGTTCAGAGCGTTCAGACTGAGAAACTCTTATTCATCGTAACAGAAGTAAACCACATAAATGGAGAATTCTGTTTTCTTTTGTTTCATGCATCAGTGCCGGGGTAAAAGCTCATTTAGCGCGTTTGACGGACTAACCTTCGAAGTGAAGGTAAAGACGAAAGGCGAGCCAGCTCTCTGACGGCTGTTCAAATATAAATCCGTGACACGCACTGCTGTGAACGAGCTCGATTACACGATGATGCTCCTCGTCGACCGTCCGCAGAGCAGAAGAGGACGTCATCATCATGACGCCGTTGGTTTGTGGACGTTTTGAAGCTTTGAGTTCAGCGATTTAACCGTCGCCATGTTTTATTCGCAACCAGTGAACAGGAAGTGACCATATCTGGACTGAGGAGGAGTGACGTAGAGAAGCCGTATACGTCTCTGGTAGAGACCTGTCAATCACTGTGTAGCCCCGCCCTAAAGCATCCCCTGCTTTATGGTCTGTGTGACTCTAAATGGACCATAATGTACTAAATGAACATCACGCTGTATTGAAGAAGACTTGAAACCAGGCGGCAACCTCCGGTTCTGTCGAGTAAAGCCGATACTGAAGTGTTAAAGCTGCATTCTCTCTAGTGTCCACCAGGGGGCGACTCCTCTGGTTGTATTGAAGTCTATGAGAAAATGACAAACCTGATATGTTAGATCGCTGACTCGAGTTTCTGATGAAGAAATCCATCATCATCATCATCATCATCATCATCCAATAGCCAGATTGTTCACAACTAATCAACCTCCCCTCTAAAACGAAACGTCAAACAACAAGAAATAAATCCGTCCCAAAAGGTAAAGTGAGTTCTGGCTCCATCTTCAAACAGTGAACCAGAACGTCTTTGCTTCTTCTCTTCTTTTTAATGAATACTTTGTGGTATTTTTATGGCTTTGATTTGACAGCAGAAAGAAACGAGGAGGAAAAGATGGAGAACGACATCAACGACAATCACCGGCAGAAATCGTCCGTCTCAACCGGGACGCCCCACTGCCCTGCAGATGATCAGGCTCCATCCTTTCCTTGGTCTTCCCTTCTTCCTCCTTCCTTACCTTCAATCTCCTCAGACTCTTTTCTGGCAATCCCACTTTCACGGCTCAGTAAGCAGAAACACTTCTGCTGGTGCAATCATCCCATACGTTGTGCTCAGCGTCTCCATCCCCCCGCTGTCAGTGTGAATGGGTCCTTCAGGTAACACTCAGGGCAGCAGCTCCCGTGTTGTCTCTCTGTCCTCCATTGTTCTCCGTTATGTAACGTCTCCTCAGGTCCGTCCTCGTGGTTTCCTTTTGCTCCAGGATGTTCAGATCCACTACATTGTCGAGCTGAGAGGTGGTGGAATTCTTGCTCTGACTCTTCGTCCTGAAATAACTCCGGGGGGGTGGGGGGGTGGGGGGTCACCATTTTGATAATTTCCCGTTTTTCTTTTTTTGTCCCGAGCCGAGCCGCTCTTCCTCCCACACAGACTGAACAATACGATCTCCATCTGGAAATAAGACTCAGGATCCAAAGTGCTGGTTTGTTTCACCCACACGGCGTCTGAGGAAAGCGGCCGTGCGTCCTGAGAGGAAGTCCTTCTTCTTTCACATCAATGATTCACTTTCAACTGGTTTAAGAAGCCAAAGCAACCAATCGGACATCACGGACTCACGTCTGCTCATCAGAAGCAACTGGGCCTCTTGAAAGAGTGCAGTTGACGCGTTGGTGTGAGAGCTCCAGGTTGTTGGTGAGACTTGGTGTGAACGCTGATCTGCCTCGCTGCATGAGAACGACTTGTTCCCTTCACAGAGAGAGAGAGATCACAGGCTGACGACCAGTGACAGACATGTGGTCGCTGAGCCGCAGGACGGAAACAGCAAGTTTGATGATGGAACTTAAACACGAGGAGTTGATGACGACTGATATTTAGCAGTGTTTTCCATGTAGGGCTGAGAAATATACGGATATTAATCAATATCGTGACATGAGACTTGATATCGTCTCAGATTTTGGTCTTTTTTTGAGGTAATTACAGCTCGTCAGCTCACCAGTTCTATCATCATGTCTACATCACTGACTGATTATTTATCAAAACTCTCATCGCGTAAATATCGTGTGAAGTCACCGATAGTCAACTCGACAATATCGACATTTATCTGGTAAAATGAATTAAGTTTGATTTTCTCGGTATCGCCCAGCACATCTTCAGGTTGAACTGAAACACGTAAACATAAATCATTTCACCCGGCGACGCAAATAACCCATCAAGTGTTGACGAGGACATTCAGAGAGCAGACGAGACGTTCACGTTCCTAACGAGGCAGAGCGCTTCATTCTTCTTCTTCTTCACACCGGATGAAATGGTTCTGAGATATGAAAACACTTCACAGAGTTTGAACACCGTGAACGTGGAGATGAAGGAAGCAGCTGCACTGAGTCTTTACTCCTCTTTCAGCCTTCTGCATCAAAATATACTTCAAGTACCAAAGTGACTCATGATGCAGAATACTACATCATAATGTTATTGATGCATTAATGTGTAAATGTAGAGCTCATTTGAATTCCTTCTTTTCTATTTTTTATGAATATTGCTTCATAAACTGCTGCAACTTATTTTATTTCTCCACCACCAATTTATCTGGGTGTCCAAATGTTGGACGTGTGGAAATGTTCCTTCAATCCCACAATGCAACGCTGCACACGATTACAGTTCCACGCCGCCGGTGGTCGTGTGGACGACAGAATGAACGATTGAGCGCTTTTACTGCGTCAACCTGTCTCTTCACTTCCTGTCTGTCAGTTTATTAAATATATGAGCCGTTTTATGATCTAACGCGCAGCGTGAAGGACCGACTCTCCTAAAACAGTCTGTAGACTCGTGTCATGTGACTCGAGTCCAAACCGCAGCCAGTAAAAAGAAGACTTCGCTCACCTATCGTCAGCAGTCCCATCAAACTTTTCCAATGGCCTCTACTGATTTCTACTGGTCTCTTCTGGTCTGTCCTGGTCCTGGTCCTGGTCCTGGCCCGCTCCACAGAGTCTGACTGGCTTACTGGTTCAGCGCTGGTTCTCCTGGTTCTGGTCCAGGTGCCAGGTTCTGTCTCTGGGTGGGTTTAGATGGCTGTAATCCCCGTGAGCAGCAGCAGAACCAGTGAAGTAGTTCCTCTTGTAGGACGAGCAGAATCCTCAGTCGATGAAGTACTTTTACATCAAACAGTGAAGTACTTTCTGTCGTATAACGTGGTTGATGTGTAGTAATCCTGCAGCAGAGTGAGAGGTCTCAGAGTTTCAGACGGTATTCTGGGAGCTGCCCTGCCCATCCTGTAGAGAAGAGGGAGGAAAGAGCGAGAGGAAGATGGGGAGGAGGTGGGTGGGAGGTAAAGGAGAGAAGGGGAGGCAGGATGTGAAGGAGAGGGAGGAAGGGGAAAGGAACAGAATGTCAGAAGACGAGTGGAGGGAGGAGAGCCACCACGGAGCGAGCTGTCTTGCAGTTTAAAACCAGAATTGGGTCAGACACATTTCAGGTTCAGTCAGTTACGCAATACGAAGCCGTGGTATCCGTTAGCAACAAGCCCAACAGAGAGCGAGAGACGAACAACCTGCTTTATAACGGGTAGTATTATGTAAAGTTCTAAATATTGATCCATCGCTCTGTCTCTATTCTCAGAGGAGAACATTAAACATTCAACTATTTCTTATTTTCTATTTCACTGGGACTCAGGGATTTACCGTTAGCTTCGGTTAGCGGTTAGCAGTTGATGAGACACACGGAGAGGCATTAACGGATGACAACAATGTGTTCGGGTTAATTGAGAGAACATAAGAGATCACAGAGGGACTCAGAGGAAACATAACAGAGCTTTCACTCCATCTTTGTCTTAATTTGAGCTAATTGCTAATATGTTCTATTTTGCAGTGGTGTCAGTATTATTTCTTTACACTTAATTATTTGTTATTCTATTGTTCATAAATGTTTATATTCTTCTGTTGTAATTTTAATGAAATTCATGTGTTAAAGCTGCATTCTCTCTAGTGTCCACCAGGGGGCGACTCCTCTGGTTGTATAGAAGTCTATGAGAAAATGACTCTACTTCTCTCTTGATTTATTCCCTCAGTAAACATTGTAAACATGAGTTTATGTCTCAATCTCTAGTTTCAAGTCTTCTTCAATACAGCATGATGTTCATTTAGTACATTATGGTCCATTTAGAGTCACACAGACCATAAAGCAGGGGATGCTTTAGGGCGGGGCTACACGCTGATTGACAAATATGGACACTTCCTGTTCACTGGTTACAAAAAAACATGGCGATGGCCAAAAACCAAGATGGCGACAGCAGAATCGCTGAATTTGAGGCTTCAAAACGGCCACAAACCAAACCGGTAGCATCACTATGACGATGTCCACTTGTTATATACAGCCCAGCCAACGGGAGGTTGAATATTTAATGTTAAGATGCCGGCCGTATTATCTGTCCTTATATTCCTCCTGATGTAAGTACAGGAATGCACCACTGTTTGTCTTTTGTTTGTCATGTTTTTCTTGTGTAGCAAACGGGCTTCAACTGCATTTCTTTGTGCAACCCCATGTTCCATAACGGCAATAAATGAATAAATGATACTTCTGGGGTGTTAGCGCTGTTAGCGTACTGGTCGTCAGTTAGCAGCTTAAGTTTAGCAGTCCGCCAGGAACCAGCTGTTGACCTTTGGTGGCAAACTAGCAGAGGGATGTTAGCTTCCTGTTCCGTCAGCCAGTAGCATACTGGTAGCCTGCTGGTAGCATGCTAATAGCTAACAGCATGCTAGCCAGCTGGTGTGTGTGTGTGGGGGGGGTTGTTGAAAACATTTCCATGACAATGCGGACAGCAGGAGGACATGTTGAAGGCAAGACAACAATAAAAACAAAATCGACAAAAGATTAGAAGTACTTCCTGTGACTCACACTTCCTGTTTCCCTGTCTGGGTTGCCAAGGGAACGGATGTTTGGCAGGAAAAAGTCAAGAAGCTGTACAACACTGATAACAAACACACACACACACTCACTCTAACACTCACACACACACACACACACTCTCACACACACACACACACACTCTCACACACACACACACACCCTCTCACACACACACACACTTTCATACTTCCCCTCCGCTGCATTTCAGAGACATAAATCACATTTTTCACTGCAGTACATCAATCTGACAACTTAAGACTTTGAGTGGAGCAATTTTGCACGATGTGTACTTTTACTTCTGATACTCTTAGTTTGCTGCATATCATAAGTCGATGTATTTTGTATTTTCACTTGAGGTTTTAAACGCAGGACTTTTACTTATAGTAGAGTATCTGTGGTATTCGTACTTTTAAATAGTACTTTTAAAGATCTGAGTACTGAGTGTATGAAGGTAACCAGAGTAACTAAAACATCTTCTGCAGAGATTCTAAAACTATAAATAGAGTTTTATGTACAATCATAAAGCAATTTAGTACATTACCCATTCAACATGTATTCCTTTACACTGTTATTATGTTTTAACATTCACAGGCTAATAGAGACATGTTTGATATATATTGTTGTACACATACATTAACAGAATACTTTATCTTTATTTCCAGCTCTGTCTATTGTTATCTACGTCTCATTATGACAATAGATGAGACTTTATGAGATACTTTGTCGGCAGGTGCAACAAACTAATCCTCCTGTTTACGTCTAAAACTATTGATGTGTACATATTGTGTATTTCACTTTGCGGTGATTATTTCCTGGAACATGCTGCCGATAATTCTCCTTCATATTCCCTCCAGGATTATATTTTGGATCTTTTTTAAAGTTGTATGTAAATAAAGAAACAAACATTGAGAGCAACTGAAACAGATTTATTAGCTCATGCGTGCGATAATGTGAACCAAACCAATTCATATTCTAGTTTTTGATGTTTTTATTGATTTATTTGACCTTTTAATAGATTTTTATTTGTCTCTTGTTCGTGTGCTTTCCACTTTGTGGCTGTAATCCTGTTTGTATTATTCATAAAGGATTATTCGATTTCTTTCACATATTTGGACAAAAATAACTGATTCTCGCTCTGAAATATTTAACTTTGGTGTCAAAATGACCCTTTAACTCGTATTAAAGACTTTTGCTGTAATTAACTGTTAATAATGAGATGTATTCTTGACTTGCGTGGTCTTTATTTTCTATCGTTATATATATTTAATCATCTGAAGAGGATCTGAAGCTCCAGTTGTGGTCAGAACACCGAGAAGCATTTCATTGTTCGGTGCGACCAGGATGTGTGTGTGTGTGTGTGTGGGTGTGTGTGTGTGTGTGTGTGTGTTCTGAAAATGGAGCTCCCTTGGCCATTACCATGGTAACCAATGGCAGGAGCTGATAAAACACACACTGTGTCATCGTCTCTCTCACACACACACTTCATCTTGTCAAGTTTCTCACATCCCTTGGAACCTAGAATCTGTTCCGTTTCCTTCTCTTCGCATGAACCAGAACTACAGCGCCGTGAGCGCCACCTAGAGGTTACAAAACGTTCACTACAGACGCCACTTAAAAGGTCTGAACACATGTATTTTACTTGCAAAAAACGGTATTCGGTCAAGAAAACCGAGATTTTGCTCGTTGTGTCTTTGCATTATGAGCCAGAAACTACAACAATGGTGGCCGTCCGGTAGTGCAGCGACGCTGAGCAGCAACTCCGTCCACATTACGGATGTTACTCACCAACAATGTCGCTGACGTTTGAACAGAAGTTTAAACTTTAAGCTGATCACACCCTCGTCAATGTCACACTCGACCCAGGCAACCAAACGAAATCGAGCAAGAGGCGGGCTTTACTACTTCACCGCTGACTTCCTGTTTTGATGCCGGTAGATGTTTCAATGGACAGATGAAAGGTTAATATTAGCGACATATAATTACGATGAACTATATATTTTCCCGTCCTCATCCAACAGCAAGAGCTCGATGTCTGCATTCAATACATTTTTTATCATTATTTATTATTTACATTTAATCTCCTGGTTGTGTACGCAACATCAAATCCTGTTTTATACTTTGTGAAATCAACATGTCCCCAGTTTCTGCTTTACAGCAACAACATCTGTCCGCTCCAGAGCAAAGTAAGAATGAATGAATGAATAGTTCAATATTCTCTCTCTTTTAGCTCCGTTGTTGGTCTCCTCCACCAAATATCTGTCTTCAGCTGCTAAAAGCTCCACTATCTCCCCCAGCTCGTCTCTAAGTGAGTCTCTGCTGTTTGATGCTGGACAGGAAGTGAACAATGTTGGTTTTTTAACGTCTTCTTCTCTGAAAACGACGCTGACTGAACCAGAAGAGTAAAGATGAGAAAACAACGAGCTGAAACTCACTTTAAAGCTCCGTAAAGACGACAAGAGCCGCAGATTCACGACATCATTCATCCGTCCATTTCAGCCAGCGGTGCAGTTTTATTTGTTCAACCTTTGACCATCAACGCATTCAACCTTTACACGTTGCCATGACAACCACGTGCTGTTAAAGATTGTCAGCGCTGCAGAAGAAGAAGAAGAAGATCCACTTCCTGTTTGAAGTGTTTGAGGCAGATCATCTCTTCAGATAGACGGTCTGAGACTACGGCCTACACACTCTCTGCTGAGCTTACATAACACACACACACACACACACACACACACACACACACACACACACACACACACACACACACACACACACACACACACACACACACACACACACACACACACACACACACACACACACACACAGAGAAAGTGATGCTGGAGGAAACAGGAAATAAAAAGAGAACCCTCAGAGAGACAGAGGGAGGAAAGGAGAGAGAGAAAAGGAATGAGAAGCAGAGACGGAGATGAAGGAGAAAATAAATAAAAGATGGGAGGCAAAGGAAGGATGGATAACAGAAAGGAAAGGAGGCAAGGAAATAGAGAGGAAGGGGATGAGGGAGAAACAGAACAAAATAAGGAGAGAAGGAAAGGAGGGGGGAGCAACAAGGACAGAAGAGAAAGGAAAGACAGCAAATCCAGAGAGGAGGAATGAGTAAAGGATGGAGGAACTAAGGGAAGGATGTGAGGTGAGGAAGTAGGAAAGAAGAGGAATAGACGTAATTAATTAAATGGAAGAAGAGAAAGAAAAGAGAAGAGAGGATGGAAGTAGGCCAGGAAAGGACAGAAGGGAAACAAGGAAATGAGGGGTGAGGGAAGGAGGTGATGGGAAGAGAGAGGGAAAGGAAAGGATGAAAGGAGGCAAGTAAGCAAATGAGGGAAGGAAACGAAAAAGATGAAACGAAGGAAAGGAAGGAAGAAATGACTGAGGAAGAAGAGGAAAATGAGGAACTAATGAGAGTAGGCAAGGAAAAGAGGGAATGAATGTAGATAGGCGAGAAGAAAAAGGAAAGGAAGGGAGGAGGCAAGGTAATGAGGGAAGGAAAGGACGAGATGAAAGGATGTCGAGAGGTTAAAAAAAAATGTTAAGTTTAAAGAAAAATTGGTTACGACTTTGAAAGTTACAGACACACACACGCATCACACACACACACACACGCATCACACACATATACAGACACACGTCACACACACACACACACACACACACATACACACGCATCACACACATATACA